>NC_057877.1:3760866-4013366 GCF_019740435.1 Gambusia affinis
TTTGAATCAAAGCAAATTCATGAGCTAAAATGGTCCTGTTAAAGTCCAGACTCGAATCTGCTAAAAAAAAAATAAAAAATAAAAAAGTGTGTGGTACCAACTTGAAAACTGATGTTTAAAGAAAAGAGAATGAAAAACACAACAAAAAAAACAGAAAACTGATGTTCACAGACACTCTTCATACAATTTGACTGAGCTTAAGATAATCTGTGAGGAAGAATAGACCCAAATTTCAGTGAGTACAGGTGCAAACCTAGCCAAAATGATATTTCAAAAGATTTTCTGCTTTAATAGCAACGAAAGGTGATTCTATAAGGTATTGCCTGAAATCAAACTTTCAGATTTTTGCTTGTAAAAACCTTTGAAAACATTTGACTTTCCATCCACACTGCCATTGCAATCATCTGCTTCTTTTTGTTCTTCTATTACACAAACGCCCCAAGATAGTACAGTAAGGGCCAGTACTAAGTGTTTTCCAGGCACATAGTGCCATTTTATAGCAGACTAGAGCAGAGGAGGAGCTTCATCTCGAAGGTGGAGCTAGGTCAACCCAGGTGAATGCTTTCCATGGAGATTAGAGGATTTCTCAAACATGCATTGAATAATTGAGGCAACACTGCAGGTATGTTTTTTATGAGGAAATATAACATGACAAAAAGCTCAAAAAAGTATATTTTACATAAAATTTCCCCTTTGGATTAACATTTGTGAGGTGGCAGCCTTTTACGAAGTTTAAATACTTTAGCAGAACATCTTTATATTATTGTCTGAAGCACCAGTTAGTTCCCATCACAGCAGTACATGTGCTGTGTATGTTTGCGGGTTGCATGTCATAAAGCCCAACCGTCATAAAGCTCTATAAATATTCATGGAGTCAAACATTCCCCTCAAAATCGTTCAACGAGCTAAAAAGAAAACAAGCAAAAAAGTATTTTGAGCGTCGCTGAACTTCCTCGCAAATTTCCAATAATTGATGAAGCCTCTTAAAAAGTAATTAGGGTGTTCACGGCGCCGCGTACGGGAGTGGACAGGCCTTGATGACTGCGGAGCAGACCTAATCCAGGGCGGCAGTTTGGCTGTTGATTTGCAGACTGTGGGCCTTGCATTGTGAGGGCTTTATGGTCCCTTTATGGTACGCCAGGAGACACCTGCATGGGCGATATGTTGCCTGAGACATTTTTCTCTCTCCTTCTGTGTGGCTCCTTTGCTTTTGTATCATTAGCAGAGCAAAGGGGCCGTGAATCACTCGTCTCCCCCCTACCTACCCTCCCCTTTCCTTCCATCTTTTTCAACCTCTCTCTTCTCCCCCCGAACAGCCCGACCACGCCGGCCTCCCTCCCCTCTCCTCGGGTGCTAAACGGCTTGACAGAAGGGTGCCCAGACCGTTGGCAGTAGCCATCGACTGGAAGGGGAGAAGCTGCCAGGAGTCCTTGATGGATAGGCTCATTTTCCAGCCGGCAGCAAGTCTCGGCGAAGCATCCGTGTCATTTGTAATGTCAGCCAACAAAATGTAATCAAACATTCCAGCGGTTTAATCACAGAGGGCTGCTCGAGAGATGATTGTAGTGTCAATATAATGCTATTTCATTATCTGTTTGTATTTTATATTGACAGTGTCAGATAAACAGTGTGGAAAATTAAGATTAAAAATATGGTAATTTCATTTCAATCACCCCGGCTACAGTTGCTGGCCCATTATGCGATTGATTACTTCTGAATTAAATTTGGGGCTGAATGTAAAGTTTAATCTTCTTTCTTCTCTGCAATTCAGCTTCCCAAAGGCCTCTTAGTAAGTAAGTACCCATTTCATTTGATGTTTAATGAAAAGTAATGGCCCAAATGAATTGTATAAATCAGCTGTCGCGTGTACCTAGTCGACGTTCCATTTCTTTTTCCTTTCATTTTTAATTCCCCTCTTTCAGCGTCATGACCCAAAACTTAAGGCCGTAGTCCTTTAAAAAAAAAAAAAGAAAAAGAAAAGAACGACTGTACCGTGACAAAGTGATTTCTTCTGTTTGCTTTTTGTCCCATTTAAAGGAGAGATTTTAATGTCAGACAAAATATGCACCGTGTAAATAGAAGATGTAGTTTACAAATCAAAGTTTCATTTACAAGAGGTAATAGCTGTCCAAACTGATATGTTTCTCTAAATTGAAAATAATAAAATAATAACTTTTGCAGTGATTTAGTCACTGATTATTGGAATCAAGAAATCACTTGAATAGAACCTGTTTGACAACATGAAGTAGACCAAAAGATCAGAAAAAGCCACACAGTATGCCACACTCTACAAAAATTCAGGAATAGATTAGAAACAAAATTGTTACCTTTTATATACACATATCAATCTGGAATGGGTTGAAAAGCAATTTCAAAGGTTGTGGGCCTCAAGTGTAGCATACACTGAAAAAAGAAAATGGGCTTCCAATTAACAGATACAGAGTTCATTTGTCACATGGAATCGAATTAAGTTATTTATGTTTGTCTTTAAGTTATTTATGTTTGTCTAACATGACTAACTTAATACAGTTACGTGGAGAAACTTCATTTGATTTCTTGTGACCAGTTACCATAATATATTTAAGTTGGAGCATCTGTTTTCTTTTGTCAGTGTGGAGAGAGAGCTGCGATACAAAAATGAAATTTAAAAAAAAACATGGAACAGCACTGCTGTTTTGCAGGACGGTCCTCCACAGAATGATCTCCATGAATTTTGGGAAGATATTCTATGATCAAAGATGAACTTCCTAGAGAGAGATCATCATCACCATCCTTTGGTCAAACATGGAGGTGGTCGGGTGGCAGTCTGCTTCAGGTCAAGTCGTCATTATTGACAGAACCATGAATTCTGCTCACCTGCTGTTTGGCCATCAGTTCATGACCTTAAACTCAAGTGGGTTTTGTTTTTTTGTTTGTTTTTTGACAGCAGGACATTGATCTGATTCACACCAGCACTCCTCGTGGCTCAAAATAAACAAAACGGAGGTTTTGGAGTGAAAGTTTGTCCTTAAATATGAGTGAGATGCGCCTGTATCCATCCAGGCTGAGATAAACCATTTCTGGGCCAGAAGTTCCTCCACAGAAATGTCGAAGCCTTATTGTCGATTTTCACAAACACTCCACGAAGGGAGGGAACGCCACCAGTTATTAGGTTAAAGGGCCGATTACTTCCTCACAATGACTTCCTAGGTGCGCTCGAATTAATGAGGTCATTGGTTTTATTAAGGGCATTTTTTCTGTTTTATGTTATTTGAAAATGTTTAAAATGACAAAAGAAGAAGCAAAAATAAAAGAAACCTACAACTTTTTGTGCCTTTTTCTTAAGTAAAGAAAATAGATTTGTGTAGCTGCAGCAAATGAGATATTTATGAGAGCAGAAAATAAGGTCAAACATATGTACCCTGCAAGGTGCTTAACAAAGTAATTAAGAGGGAATACTTCTCAGCCTGGAGAGCCACTTTTAGGAGAAACTCCAACCTCTAAACCCGCCGACGGGTGACAGACATTTTAATTACATGGTAAATTTTGAATTTTTTTTTCTTCTCTCTCCCTCTCTGTGTGTCTGGGCCTGAACTCTTAAGCGCTGCCATGTAGTCAAGATTTAGCTACAAAACTTCTCCTCCTCCCCCCCTGCCCCCCCCCCGTTTTCGGCGGCCGTGCGTGAAGTGACACGACCGTTAACGAGAGCTCGGCGGAAGAAGGAGACGGGGGTTGAAGAAAGGAGCTCTTCTTTGTGAGTTCCCATTCAGCGCGATTTGTCCCCCTTTGTAGTCCTAATTATGTGCCAAAGTAGGATAACAGAAGTTCTCAACTCGGCCATTATGCCAGCACAAAAAAAGAGACGCATACAAGGAGCTGATCACTTTGGAATTAGCAAACATGATACTATATGAGGAGGGAGAGAGAGAAGAAAAAAAAACATTAATACCGTCAGGGATTAGAGGTTCTGATTAAAGTGTAGCTTCTACCATATGCAAATTAGTGATAGGCATTTATCAGCGCCTGGGCAAGCTGTCTTAGCTGCAAAGCCACATATGTTTTTTAGCTGATTAAAAAGCTGCTTGAAGTTGCAAGCTTTTTAATGGCAGAGAGAGAGAGACACACAGAGAAACAGAGAGAGAGAGAGAGAGAGAAAAAGAGGTTGTGAGGCAACTCATTTCCTTTTGGCCAATTTCCCACAATTGCTCAGAGCGTTTGCCTTAATTCCCTCCTTTATTAGCTGCATTCTTTTGTATATAATTAAAACATTTCTCAAGTGAGCATGTGTGTGCTTGTGTTATTTTATTTTTTTGTCCTCTATTTTTCATCAGCGAACATATTGTATTCTCTTTTTTTTTTTTTTTTTTACTGTATCGCCGTAGCCTGGACGCCCCTCCTGAAAAGGAGCCCAAGTTTGGGCACGGCGACCGTAAAGGCAGAATTAGGTGAGAATTTGTCAGCGGTCTGCCATTGTGCGAGGGTCTCGGCGTTATTATATTTCCCTTTTCACATGGAGGTGACCCCCTTTGTGTTAACAAAGAACATGAGGATGAAACTGAGCTCTGTGTGCTCCTCACCCAGCACTGATAATGCCTCGGTAACCCAGCAGCACCTCCCCACTGCCGCCTCCCCTCCTCCTCTCCTTGAGGGAGCACTTTAATTTATGCTTTTTCATCTCCCTGGGCGCAGCACTGTTAACCTGCTCTGTGCACTACTGATTCTGGGAAGGGAAACCTCTTATCCACACCAGACTGCTGCGTCAAGTCTCTCCTCTCGCTACTTCGCCGGTGGAAAGTTAGTTCTTGATGCAAACGGCAAAACATCCCGGCAAAATGTACGGCCGGGGAATAAAGAGATTTACACGAGTTCAAATGGGTAACCTGCTTACTGTCAGCTACAGCGTGTGCAGAGTTTTTCCAGCTTACTACATTAATGTGATTTTTTATTTTTTTTTTAACATCCCTTATTAGGACTGTACTTATTTTGTTAGGTGAGTTTTAGTTCGAGAAAAACTTAACTATAGTGTAGTAGACTGCTAAACTATAATGTGGTATTCTCTAGTATACTGTGGTACTGTAAACTGAACTATTGTATAATGTACTATAGAGTATAAGGCTGAGTATTGAAACTATCCAGGACTATATTATTCTATAGTATAATATGCTGTACTATAATCTGCTATTTGAAGGTAGCAGAAAGTATAGTTACTATGCCAGAGTTTTGTTGCTATCAGGGGTAAGCAGCTGCTTAGGGCCCCCTCACCACCAGGGGTCCCCCAAGAGTACCAAGCTAGCCTGACAAAAAAATACACATATATATTTAAAAAAACATTAAAAAATACAAACTAAATAATATTACACATGGAAAAGTGTTTTCTATAATGCTGCTGCTATCACTGTTGGGAAAATATAAGATATCAAACTTAACTTGTTTACTGTTCATTCAGTGTTCATCAGCTGATGTTACTTTCAAGTAGTTAAAGTAATATGGCACACATACATATTTTCAGTTAGTCCCTCCTCTGAGGTCAAAATCAACAGCCATAATGACATCCGTTAATGTAAGCTAATTACAAATGATGCTATACTATACCCTGCATACTGGGTATAGTATAAATTATAGTATGCTGTCACACAAAACTAGACTATGTTATAGTACACTACTGATCCTCACATTCTTCAGAACGACCTATGCACTCCTAATGTTAGCCTAATATTGCTTTTATTTAGTTAATGTCACTTTAAAAATGGTCATGGGGTGATGTGCAGTCGGCTGCACAAACAGACAAGGATCCAAACCAAATTTGTCATTGTACTGTGTAACTTTTACTGAGGTGATACAGTACAACACAATACAAGTACAGTGATGGACAGCAGCCGACAATCATAAGGACTCTTACATGTTGCATGTTCCTCTTTACATCTGGAAATTTTGCACAGGAACAACTTTAATATTCTTAGCCTATTTTTCCAACAGTCCATATTATAAATTTTGATGTTTAGGTAAAAAGGTAGGCATGCTGTATACGCAGAATTGTATTGTTTTTATCACAATGTTTGTGATTTTATTTCATTTTTTTAAATGGAGTTATTGAACCATAGAAAAATTTCAGCTTCATTTCCTTCCATGAAAAACACAAAAAACACTGGAGTTTCTGTGCTCAGCGAAACCTTCCCAGAAACATAGCAGACCAATAATACTCCACAAACCAGTGATTCAATAAATTACATTGTGGCAAAGAAGCCATGTAATTGAAATATCTAGATAAGAATGAGAGTGACTCTAAATGATATAAAATGATGGAGACAATAAAAGGAGCGGTCCGGAGATGGGCCGTGGTTGCCTTGAACAGTCTGGAAGGGGCGGCCTAAGTAGCGAAGCCATAGAAACATGTTGAAAAGAGCTATTGTTGCTTTTGAAGGCAACCTCTATCTCTCAAGGACATCTAATTAACAGACAACAGCTGAGTCCATTTCAAATGGTAATATATTTTCCATTAAATGCATCATTTTCAAAGCTTTATTGCTTACTTCAACAGACCTTTCTTTATTAATATTATTTTGCAGGAAAGTATTTAATGCTTTATTTACTACACTCAATACATTGTTTGCAGTTGTACAGGCATTTCTCTTTGACCTCTTCAACATATAATAGTGAATTGGTGGTTAATGAAAGGTAAGCATTTTAAAATGTTTTCATCTCTGATTCAATATGTCATTTCAATGAACCGCTTTCACACTGTTTCAATCACATCTAATTTAATAATGAAGTAAACGGCCACGAAGGTCCCGGTTCATGAAATGAAGATCGCAGAGATGCGTTAAGGTTTATACAAGCCACTCTGACCAGAACCAGAACCGCAGCGACGCGAAATTCAAAGAAATTGTTTTCTTTCTAAACATTTCTCAAAGCACAAAACCTTCATTCTATGTTTCTATATGCTATTGACACACTTGCAGCAATTCAGACTGGATTGTTTTGTGAGTCTGAACTGAGTGAGAATTTTGATGCTGGACCTTAAAAAGGCTGATCCCCGACAACCTGAAAGAACAGTTCAGCAAAGAAGAATTGGGGTAGTTCAAGTCTTACTGAGACCTATCCACACAGAGCCCATATAATGCCGTAATTTAAGTTAGGATAAATATTTTTATGTCACTTTCATTATTTTGTAGAAACCAGTTTCCACTTTGATTTTGAAGGGGTTTTTATGGTTATTTTTTTCTCAACAAAGTTGCATTTTGTTGATCTTGACAGTAGGGGGTAATACTTTATACAGGCACTGTAAATACACACTAAGATTTATTAAGAAATGAAGTTTCTGTTTTATACAAAAAACCTGGAAAAAGATTGGTGGAAATATTTTGGCTAGAAAATCAGAGCTTTGTTAGCTTAGCATGTTTTTCCCCTTTGTTTATGGTTCCATACCATGTTTCTCCACAAAATCTATTCTGTTTCTGCAACTATTCTGTTACAAAAAAAAAACATTAACGCACTAACATCACTGGATATGAATTAAGATGTTTATTTGATGATTTCTAACTTATCTGTGGCTCTTCATTTCATGCACTTGATGCTACTGCGTATCCAACAAAATAACATTGACTAGCTAGCATTAGCTATCCATGCCATGGGTGAAGCTATTACTACCCCTTTTCACTGTTGAGTGTCTGCATCACCTTTCCAAGTTGTATAAAAGATATGCATCTTTAAGTAAAGCATGTAGAGTTTTCTGTGACACAATGCATGGTGTGATCTCTGGCTAAATCTGGGTATCATGGATTTATTTTTTGTTTAACAAAAAACATCAGTAGTTTAAATGTCACAACTCTGAAACAGCACATATATTTTCTATAATGAACCACTTGCATATTTACGCAAGTGCCAGGTCTGAAAGCAATGAATTGATTACAACTTCACCTAATGTCCTGCTATGCTATGCATACGCTCTGTCTGCTATGACAAAGTCTCGCTCACCTTTACGCGATGAGGGCATGGAGTTGTCCGTATGGATCCTTGATCACTCATTCAGAAGAGTTAAGGAGATCTTTCCTCCCAAAAGCCATCACTATCTACATTAATTATGAAGAATTTGAATTAATATGAGTTAGAACAACATTTAATTTGCCTTTGTGATCAAGAAAGTATTTTTGAATTTAATTTGGAATAGATGTCCATTATTAACAGCAATATGAGAAATAAAACATAGTACAAAATGTCTCATATGTTAAGATTAGATCAGTGTTTCCTTACTACATACTTTTCCTGCCAAAAGCATGGTTCTTTTTCTTAAAAACTAATCTTTAACCTAATCTGACAATAATGCAATCAAAAATGCAGATAAGAATATCTTCTTGAAATCTCATTTTATTTATTGGGAGAATTTTATTGTCTGAATTAATAACCTGCAGCATTGTTTTGAATAGGGCAGGTTGTTCACCTGATGCACTCAATGCGCTCCTTACTGTTACCCTCCCACGCTCATGCAGAGTAGCTAACTGTGTCTCCCGTGGGGGAAAAGGAGAGGGGGATCTAAAATCAATACCCGCTAAGTTAAAGATGCAGCTTGCCATTTGACCTGTCCTCCTCTTGTCTTCATCACTGTCTTTTCAGTTTTCTCCTCTCACCACCCGTCACCCCGCCTCGTTTACTACCCTAAATGACACGCTGACATGCTCCTAACGAGATACAAATTGTTTAAGTCAGTCTAGGCTGAAGCGAGTCCCGTGTCGGTGGGGCTGCCGGCGATTATCTGCAGAGGAACACTAGGTCAGAGGTTCGGACAAAAGACTCGATGCAACCTCTGGCTGGCGAGGAGGAGGACCGAGTGCGCTTAAATGTCCTGGGAGTCGTTTGCCTCTTGATTTTGGAATCAATGAAGGGGATAAAAAGAGGAGGGGCAGAAGGTTTCTCTCCAGCAGAAAATGGCATTAGAGTTAATGACCAAGTTGTTCCCAGAGGGGTAGTCCATATTAAAGCTATTTCAGCAGCGACAGCTTTCACCACATGACCTGGCTGATTAATGACAAAGTGGTTCTAAAATAGGAGTAACAATAACTGTCAGTCAGTATGAAAGAAAAATAATTATTCAGAAGCAATCTGCTGTTTGTTTTTGCTCTTTTCTGGATTTTATTGCCTTAAGAAGGCACAGAAACTCTGCTTTCTGGCACAATAATCCGTCCATTTGTTTCCACTTAGATGTGACAAATTGTCACATGTAAGAAACATATAAGATAAAAAACTGATAAGATCAACAGAGTGGGGGCTAGTTTTAACTGTGTGTGTGTGTGTGTGTGTGTGTGTATATATATATATACATGCCTTTGTTACATTATTAGGACTTTTCACAACACAATTGATTACCACGTGAGGATTGGTCCGAAGTCTGACTGTAGTGTGCTAAAAGGCTCTTTTTGGGTTGCATTACGCCAAGGGAAAGGTGATGGTTTGGGTCAGGCTGCTTGAAAGAGAGGAAACTTGTAAGGATGGAAATGAAAAAAATAAAAATAAATTACTTCAGCATCCAAAATAAATCCATGATAAAAATAATTCACAAACATTTGGAACAAAGAGAAATTCATGTTGTGGTCTACATCAAAGTGTTTTTTTTTTATTTTTTTACAGTCACAAGAAGTTGGATTTTGAGAAATTATGAAACTAAACTTGAGATACCTTCATATGTTGCACAGACACTTTTTCATGTCCAAGACTTGAAAGTTATTTTCATCAATGCACATTATCTTGGAATAAATTTGTCTTTTCCCTGACATTTAAATGCATTTTTGTGCTATTTACAATGACCTTAAAAAGTTAAGATTTTTATAAAATGGGAAGGATTTTAACATGTTAATTTTGATTAATTACATAGATTTCAACATGTTAAAACTTTAAACACAATTTATTTATCAGTGATTCTTGAGAAGTGGGGCAAAATGGGAGGATTTTTTTTTAATTATTGCTTAAGCTTATGTGTACAAATATGACAAATGATGTTTTGGAAATGTAGAGATGCTAAGGTGCAGGCACTCAGTTGCAACATGCTTTTAAAAAATTAAATTTTTAATGGACCTGACCCAGAACTTTGTCATCACCATTTGACAAAAATAAATAGAATAAAATAAAACAGAAAACAAAAACTAAAGAATAACAAATGCTTACTATAGCTGCCTAGCCCTTTTAGCAAAGGAAGAGAAAGGAAGAGGTCATGGGGTCCTCAGAAGTCCTGATGCCCCCCAATAATGCCTGATGGTTTTTTTTTACATTCTTTATATCTGACGGTGTTGACAAAATCTTGGGTCAAATTTAAATTGAGTTGAAAAATATATATAAAAGTAAAATTTATATATATATATATATATATATATATATATATATATATATATATATATATATATATATATATGATTTTTATTTCAATTTATTGATATTTTTATAATTATTTATTTCAATACTTATACTTAATTGTCATATAATATTATCTTAGCATTCTTTCAATTGTTTTAAACTATTATAATGTATTGAGTTCTGCTCCAGAACAAGGGATTTTAAAGACACCATCCACCTACTACAATGTTTAAAATAAAAAATATTCAGTGAACACCAGGAAAACATCCATTGTTGTGCTCACATGGCCCAGTTTAGTTCAGTCAGATATTTGAAAAAAATATATTTTGTGTATATTTTATTCAAATTTTGTGCTTTATCCATATGAACTGTTTTGTCCCTCTTCCCAAGAATCACTGTTGTGCATTTAAAAAAAAAAATGTATCTAAAAATGTTCTGGCCAGAACCTTGTATTCTCATGTTTCTGTGACACCTGTAACTCTGACGCACAAGGTACATCTGCTAAACAACAACGATGAACGACAAATCTGCTTCTCTTGTCCACTGGGTGTTAATTATTACTTAAAATAATTATCTGATGGGACTCTGGGAAACACTATGTTGTGTGCAGGTTATGCTGAAAGGAGTTAGCCTATTAGCCTAAAATAGCATCCCAATGCTAAGCATGTAGCAGTACCACAGACGTCCCCAACGTTAAAGTCAGCGTCCACAGTCAACATTTCTAACAAAGAAAAAAACTAGATTTTTTTTTTCTAACTTGAATGTTTAGCAGAAGTTCAGTCAATATATTCCACTGCATAAATGAAAGCAACAGATTTCTTTTTCCCTATGATTCATTGCTATGTCTGTAGGGTAAGAATGGTCCTTCAGCCCATTTTAGGACTGTAGACACCAGTTGAAAAACTCTTATTGTGCTTGGGAATTGTTCTGAATGCTGATTGTATCGAGCCTGAGCGGACGGCAGGGGCCCTATCTGATATTTACCGCCTGGAGTCTACTGGGGATGTAGGAGGGCAAGGCCGCGTCCCACGTGTCCGACTAGAGAGCAGATTAAAGCGTTCTGAAAAGCTGAACACTGCTGGACGCAACGAGAAAAATAATAATGTGGACATGGCCTTCCCTTTATGACAACACATTCTCCAGGGACCAATCTTTTTTTATCAATACCGAAGAGTGACAAACAAGCGCACACCCAAAGCCAGGATTGTGTGAGACGATGTATGGAGTATTTATGATGCTTGCGTATCTTGAAGGTGGGGATGACAAAAGCAGTCAAACAAACTTTTATTGCCATCTGCCATATATTTTTAACCAAAAAGGTACATTGTATGTCATTACTTCTTTCAGACTGAAAGAGGCACTAACTTTACATCCCCCTCCCACGATAAAGTCCTTGAACGGGCAGAACACTGAAAAGCAAAAACAGACTAAGAAAAAAAAGCAGGGGAGATGCATTAAAATGAAAAAGCATGTTTGTTATTTGGAGAAAGGAAACAGTTGGCATTCACTTGAATAAAAAGAACAAACTTGAATGTATTTTTGGAATTATAACCAGAATTAAGAACATCCTTACAGGGACAGGCTTTCACCTAAACACTAAGTAACAGTTTTGTACTTAACTATTTGATCAATTAAATCAGTTTTATTCAAATGCCTGAACTAAAATGCACTTCAAAAGTCCTAGTTTTAACTTAGGTCAACTTCTTGAAATCCTCTACTTGCTCCAAATGAAAGAAACCCACATTTTTGTAGATTGTTTGGCTAGCATATTCTGAAGAAAATGCAACTTATGAAGCTAAGACACCTAGCAGCAATGCTGTTGGTTGGCATTTGCATAGCAGCCAATCTGTGACTGGTGCCGATTGGTTGCACCCTTAAAACTAGAAATAAGGAAGACAGTAGATATTAGCTTATGTGATAGTGGTAAGATTGCCTCCAGTCTTCATCCATATTAATGTGTATTTGGTATTGGAACTATTAAAATAGGTAGTTATTAGCCGTTTTAGAGGGGGGCTCAAGTATCTGCAGAATTTAACAGTTCACGGTGGGAAATGTTCCCTGACCAAATACTTAATATACCACAAATATGCATCATTGCTATAGTAATGGCTCAAATGTAACGGCAATGCCTCAATAATAAACTTAGTTACAATCATTCTATGCACTGCAGCTTCACCACATAGATTGAGAAGTATTAACTCAACTCAGCATGCCAAGTGCTTGACTCCAGCTGGATGACCTACTTTCCAATTGATTTAACTCAATTATTTGACCATTTTCTATTAAACTCTCAACCCCACATGGTCAATTGATCCTAAAACAAAAAAACACTAAATAAAACTGAAATGCTATCGCAAAACAAAATGAAGGAATAATACTCAAAATACTCAGAATTTAGAAATGATAGTGCAGCACAAGCCACAACTATTTACATATATAGTATGATAGGAAACTGTCAGCAGCTGAAATATTAAACTAGTAAAATGAAAAAAATAAAAATAAATCACCATCCAAACTCAACTGAAGCGAGTCCATGTTCTAAAATGAAACATTTCTATTTTCACTAAAGAATGCTGAAGGTCTGATGAGCACACACCATCTTACTGTAGATCCCAAAACAATAAAGAAAAAAGCTTTCGATCCATGTAAGATCTCTACGCTCATAACACAATAGCACTTTATCCATTTTCTCAGATCTCATAGAACTCCACAGAAAGAACGGAGAAAAGAGGAAAAGCCAACAAAAAGAGGAGGTATAAATAGATGCCGTTATTCTGAACAATCTAATGAAACAACATTTCTCCCGACAATGCTTCACAGCTCTTTTTAAACCAAACGCATACAAGCTTTTGTTTCCTCCGACTCGCCGCGCCATTGTGGTGGAGAATTATTTCCGTACATCTACAGAGGAACTCACATGATCGAGATTAAACCGGTCACCGTAATCAGGCTGCAGATTTTAATTGTGAGCGCCTCGGCTGGCACTGTTTTCTCCCCTATTCTGTCCCGGTTGACAAAAATCTGACAGTGGCTTTGCATGGCAAACCTGTTTAATGAACAACTAATCCAGGAAGAGCGCATTATGGCAAACTGTCACACACACATTGTACCAATATTAACTTGAATTTACATTATCATCCTCTGGTAATGCTGGAATATTTGGATTTCCATTAATGCATGGCCTTTCTGTGAGAAAAGCACACAGCAGTGAACTAAATCTGTTTCTCCCACCACCGCCACCTCTTTTGACTGGGTGTTGGTCTTAACACAGTGCAGAAGAGCTTTCTTTATTGGGATGACAGCTCCAAGGCTTCTTCACTCCTCACAATCAGGCTCGCAAACAAAAGACTTGCAAACCTCTTCTGGAGCAGCCGAGCCAAACTCCTATTACACCATTGTAACGGCCCTGTAAATCAACAAGAACAATGAAGGGGAGCACAATGGCGCGGGGCCGGCACCAGCGCTCTTAGAAAAATATGAACCCGACGCACAATAAGTCAGTCACTCGTGTGAAATGCGTTTTACTTCTCAAGTTATTTGTTATGTTTATGCTTCCTCTCCCATTGTTCAGTCGATATGTTCAAACTGTAATATTTCTGACGCTTGATTTCAATCCAGAAGGAAATCCCGACTGCACTGTTTTTGCTCCTTTAGGTGGCGATGTCTTGATCACACAGACGTTTGACATTAAAGTACGAAACATCCATTTCACGCATCAAATCTGCGGCAAGACTTGATTGATATTCACAGTATGGGTTTAGCTTGACCTGATTAGAGGGATTTGGGGAGTTTAGAGGTTAGCGGATAAATCAAAAGTATCAATAATATCAAAACAAAGTATCATATCAATGCTAAATTGGTAAGATCAATACATTTTTTTCAAATTTTGAAGTTTAATTCTATTTGTGTCATAGGTTCTCAACGTTTTCTCTAAAAAGATTGTTTCAATTTGCTCTCAAACTGTAATTTTTACCAACTTTATTTAGAAAACTATGCACACAAAATTATTTTTTTCTGTTCAAAACATTAATATATCAAAGTATTTTTGTAGACACCTATAAACTTTGTCCAAAATGCTTCCTAGCTTTTAATAAAATAATTGAATGAAAAAAAATAAATAAAAAATACTGTCAGAAGTTTGATAATCAGGTATTAACCCTCTCCAAGGAGAAGTAGAGAAGAAAAAAGGAGGTAGAGGAATCTGTGCAACAACAATATCAAACTTAAAAAATAAAAAGGTATTAAGGTATCGGTACTGATATCGTGATACCGGCCCTGTGTTTGCTTGTTAGCAATCCAGTACCAATACATACAGTATTGCACACCTCAGGTAGACGTGGAAAGATGGTTGGGAATTCACTGAAAAGACCTGCAGTTGTGATTCCATTGATAGGTTGCTCACAAGTACAAGTCCAGACTTTTATTTGTAAAAGAAAAAATAATAATAATCATGTAATCTTTTTTGTTTTACTTAACATCCACGCACTGCTTTGTACTCCATGACAAAACATAGAAAGTTCAAGGCACTTTAAATGAGATACAAGCATTTTATTACCTACAGTTAAAGGCAAGCTGTGAGTAGAAACAGTTTGTATCATAGCCGGTGGTGGCACTAAATTATAAATATAAATATTTGTCACCCTCAGCTTGGACTACTTGGTTAATAATGTTTACACTTAGTTAAGTATAGTGGCAGTTCTTCCATCAGTCGCACATAATGGCCGACGGACCAGGTTGGGAAAGGACATCTATAAGGCCGAGACAAGCAGAGTTGTGCCGGGAAGATGGAAGAGCAAAGCAGCAAATTTTTAATATTACTGACCCAGCACTTGGGAAAAGGCAGTGCACAACAAGACGAAAAATGAATGCTTTTTAGTCTGGAAATCCTTTCACCCTCTCACATTCAGCAGATCAGATTAAGAGAGAGGTTTAAGAAGATTTTGACACACAAAAAAAACAAACTTCTGAGCCTCGGTAGGGGGTGGGCTGGGGAAGGTGGTAGGGAGCAGTTTGTAATTCACTGGCTTCAGGCAATTCATCACAGAAATTGAGTTTCTAATGCAGCATCTTGTGAATCCCTTTTGCCCTGTCAACGTTTTAATACATTACATTGGGAATGTAAATCGTGTTTGAATTTTTGGCACAAACCACACGGCTTCCTCCGAGCTCACTGTACCCGCGCCACGTTACTGTACGGCATGCGGAAAGTGACATGTGTTCCAATGTATGCATCATATACAATCATATGGAACATTCATCCTAACGCTGGGGGTGAACAGAGGCAGGACAGGGAAAACTGTTCCTCTGAAATAAAATCAAAGAATTAAAGTATATAATTTTAACACAAAACAACGAAAATGTCCAGTTCCTTTAATTATTAGTGAGGGAGAATAAAAGTAGTTCAACATTTGTAATATGACCTGAGACCAGAAAACAATGCAATAACTAATTAAAAGAGTTACATTTAATTTCCTTTGGGATTAATAAAGTACTTTTGTTAAAATAATTTGTGCTGTTGCTAATATGCTATTACAAGAACGTCCAAGTTAAATATTATTTCCTTGCCTTCAATATTTTACATGTGGGACATTTCATTTTTAAGTCTGTTCATTTCCTACTACTGTTAAACCAGATCACAAACTGAAGCTAAACTCCAGTCACACTGATGTTACACTACACTATTAGCACATATCATAACTAAAGGGGAAGTTCTGGGTTTTTGAAGCAAGGTTCTGTTGGAAAAAATATTTTAAAAACAGTAGTTAGTTTACCTGCAGTGGAAAACTCCTTCAGCGTCTTCCTTAGCATAAATCCAGACAAGCTAGTTTCGGCGGCTAATGCTGACAGCTAGTCCAAGATGAACAGGCTCAAAGTTTAACCAAATGCTACCTCGTTAGCTTTCAAATCATCATCGTTTTTGCACAAAGTGGTTATTTAAATGGGAACCAGATTAGTTCTTCATACAGAAAATGCAGGCAAGACATCGTTACATGAGAATTATATGAGAAGTGTTAAACATCGCGAGAACAGGACTTGGCATCCAGGCTCTTATTGACTGTGTTGTACTGTTTCACCCTCATCAAAAATTACTTTTGTTTCATCCACATCATTAAAACTGAAATAATCGATGGTCATCGATTACCACCTAAACAATCTAAACCGAGATCAGTCTCAATATGATATCTAAATCTTTTATCAATCAAAAGGTCTGTACATTTAGATATTGACTTCTGTCAGCTTTTTTACAGTTGTATCATTTTCTACTTGGTTTACTGAACAAGAGTTATGCGTAGGAGAAAAACTACACAAAGAAAAATTGTTAACCAATATAACTATTATATCTGCCAGAGTTAATTTCCATTTGCAGTCCCTGACACCCACATAAAAACCACACAATACACCAATACCAGAAAACGATGCATAGCACACACGGGTACAATTAGGGCCGGACGATGTATATTGTATACTGGACGTTTGGCGAGTTTTTCAATTTACGATGGTTATAATGGCTATATCGCAACCATCGAGCATAAATTGTCGTTCAAATAATAAGCTTTTGCCATCAAATTCACTGTGAGTATGGTTTATCCGACACCCTTCGAATGCATCACTAGTCGTTCTCCCCTCCCAACCTGAAAATCAGATTCACTAGTTTAGTTCTGAAGAGAAACAGCGCTGGATCAATAATTTGACAGTTCAGATTTGATATGGAGGATGTCAAACAAAAAGAAGTCATTTGCAAAACATGTTCTAAAACTATCGCCACAAAAGGTTATACCACAAAGTGATTATTCTCTTATGTGCCTTTTTTTATTTTTAAGCCGAACCAAAACACACCTCATTCCACATCTATATATTAAGTTTGTCAAAGTCAAGCAAGCAACTGACCAACTTCCCTCTCCCTCGCTAATTTATTTCTTAATTAAAACTTTTTTCTGATTTTGTTATCTAGTCATAGTGTCAAAAATTCATAACAAAGCTCTGCATCCCTTTTTCTTTCATTTTTATCGAGCTTACATTTAAGTCTAGCAGGAAAATGGGGGTGAGACCCTGTGTGGGTGACATCATGCACCCACACAATGTTACTCCAATGTTATTAGGAACTCAAATAACTCAATAAATACATCGTAACATATATAGTGTACTGTGATATAGCAAAAATATATCAGGATATTAGATTTTCCTCATATCACCCAGCTGTAGGTACAATCATAAAAACTATGCATGACATGGTAAAAGTTCAAGTGAAAAATTAAATACATGACAGCCAGAATTCTGGTTTGTTCCCTGTTATGTTCCCTGTATCCACTGAGACTGCATTTTCAAATACCAATGGAAACATGCAAGCAGCTGGTGAGCAATTATACGAGTTTGATTGCTGCAATGATTACAAAAAAGAAAATAATTTTTGTCATTCCATTTATTTTTTAAATATATACCAAAATATTTTTCCTATTTGATGCTACTTTAAAATTATTTTTATTACATATTGGGATATGTCCTTTAGTATTTGCACATCTGCTCTACACTGTAAAAAAAAAAAAAGAGAGATTTGTTAAAAGATGCTAGATGTTACAGCTGTACATCCACAGTAGGTCACATTCAGGACAGATTATTGAGTGTTTAACTGTATGGGTCATTTTTAGAGAGAAACACTGCTTGAATAATCAAGGCTCATTCTAAAAGTTTTGATGAAAATTAATCAGGTCAACAGTCACAGTGTACGTTTCACTGGTTATTATTGTTAGTGGGCTTCAAGTTCTCATTGTCAGCAGGACATGGTGTACAGATACCGTAATCACCTGATCTAATGTTTCTTAAACACAAGTGCATCGTTTTTGTCCCTTGTTTTTGTAAGCACTCCATTTAAGATATTAGTTGTTCCTCATGTAATCCCCCCAGCTCTGGCTGTGGAATATCATATAGACAAGAAGGTATCCAGTTAATGAAGTCAATAGATCTTCGCCAAAGATGGATTAGCCAGTAGTTGTTGCAGTGTGTGCTTGCCATATTTTGTCCTCCAGATACAAAACACTGCAGTTTCTCAAAGTCCTTACAGAGGCTAAATTATGCATTTTTTTATCAGCAAATGATTCTGCAACATTATATAATTATAATAGGTAATTAAATAAACCTCCTTTACTCTGATCAATAAATAAAATCCAGTTCAACCACCTGACTTCAGAAGTTGTCTAATCTGTATAATGTCTCCAAATGTGGAGCATCTCAGAATGCATCAAGCTGCTCTGTGAAGGCTTTAGAGGTTTGTTAGAAAACTAAAAAAGAAAAAAAAACAGAGGGAGAGAGAGAAACTCTATGAAGACTCAGAAACACAATGTGTAGGTCAATTTAAAGCAGGATTAGGTTCTAAAACAATGTCTCCAAATGCGGAAATGTCATGGAGTGGTGTAAAATACATCATCTGACAATGGAAAAAGGAGTAGGACACAACAGCAAACTTTTAAAGATAAAGCCATCCACCTGAATTAGTGGGCTGTGCAAGGGAAGCATTGATCAGTGAAGCAGCCAAGGGGCCCATGGTGGGCCAGGCAGGGGAGCCCAACTACTCATCCAGAAATCTGGCCTTTACAGAACTGTGGCAGGAAGAAAGCCACAAGAAGGGAATTAAAACTGGGGTATGTTACTTTTACGTAACATGAATAAAATGCTTTTTTCATATTTGTTAAAACTGCTACCATGCCGTGACAGCACAGTATGAATGAGAAAGATGACCTGTGAAAAGATCAATCTCCTTAACCTGGACGATTGGACTCAACTGGAACCGGGAGAAAACTGCATTGCGTTGCCTCAGAGTTATTGACAGAAGCACAAATATATGATATAAACAAACTTTGTCCATGCGTATTATCACTTCCAGGAAACAACTGACATCCATGTCACGTCTGCATCGGGGCTCCACATTGGAGCAATCCTCCCCCAATCATTCCAGGAAGATGGCGTCTAACCATCAGTAACCATGGAAACAATGCCACGCTGTCTGCCATATAGTCTAGCAGGTATGAAAAAAAATAACTGTTTATGACACAGTGACATAAATCATGTGGTGTGAATTCAGGCAAAGCTGGTAATTTCATCAACACGTCAGGAGGAAGTTCGGGTCGGTTTCTAAGCCAGCTGTTTCAGGCTTCTGTAAATACGGCCGTCTATGAGCCCCAACCAGGTGTGTTACGTTCACAGACAAATTTGCTTGATTCCAGCAAGTAGAAACCATGAATAAACTGACTAAAACAACTTTAGCCGCTCAGTTCAATAGTCCCGATTCTCACTTTCGATCTACATCATGGCGCTTTGAATGATTAAATCATTCATACTGTGATCAAGCTACCAGTAGCTTCACTGAAGAGAAGAAGAGTTACAACTAATATAGTTGCAGTTCTAGACATGTCTTAATGTTGCAGAGTTGCACAGTTTATACAAGCAATTCAAAGATTAAACTGGCATTGTGCATCTTACATGTATTATTATTATTATTATTATTATTATTATTATTATTATATTTTAAACACAAAATTGCAAAAGTCCAAAGAGGACAACAAATAAGAATTAGACCCTTATTAGGTAAGTACATAATGGTGAGTACAGTAGAGATTTACTGTACTCACTCTACTGTGATATTTGTCCCTTACCAAACAATTCACCAAGTTCAAAGTTTGCATCTGGCTATTAGATAAATAATTTCCACAACTATTAAGCGATGTGTGCAACAGAAGGTTTATTATCCTCATTTCTAAGTTGTTAATTAAAAACCTTGCTTTGTTAAATCAAGGTCTCTAGCTTTAAATGGTTCATTTAAAAAAAAAAAGAGACGTAACGTAAAGAGCTGGAATATTTTAACAGAAAAGAAAAAAGTGGTATTCACAACTTGAAATGGGTCAACAATGGTTTGTTAAGCTTTTCTTTAAGTAAGCGACTAGAGGAATTTTAGAAAAGCCTGAATGTTCAATAAGTTCAAGCAGCAGGAAGAGTCAACAACTGATCACAGATGAGAGCTGGCCTCGGAGGATCCTCCTGCTCAGCAAGGATCAATACCTACAATAGGTTTCTTCCTCACATACTTGATTAAAGCCACAAAAATACATTGTGTTTCTCTTTCCTGTCAAGACTTTCATCTAAAAGTTTTTTTTTTTCCCTTTGCAATACTGCTTAATTGAGTAAAGAAATGTAAATACAAAGAGGGATAGACAGAATTATGAGGGGGGAAAAAATGGCTTTTTTCTTCATAATTCTCTTAAATAAAACGCTTAAATCCAAAATGTTTCTCCAGAAAGTTCATTTGTTATTAAAGTCGGTTCCTCCAAGGTGTCCGTCTGCACCAAAGCCAGAATTTTATTTTCCCCAGCGGCCCTAATCCTTTTCCGGCCCTAATCCTATTCTGCATGTGAAATATTTACTTAAAAATACATCAAAATGTGTTTTGTTGCTTTTACGTGAACCCAATATCTCATCTCCTCATTTGAATGCATCACTAGATTACGACCGGTTTTCTATCTTTTGCAAACCGTTCTGTAAGTATCGCAACATACGGCGTTAATACATTAACATTTCGCACGCTTACAAGACAAATAAGTTGAGTTAACAGAAATAAAGCTCCTTAGTCTAAATCAAGACATTGAACTGTTATGATAACTCATCTAAATATATTTTATGTGGGTCAAAATGTGAAGAAGCAAAGCACCAACTTCTGCTTATCGTTTATGACGAGTCCTAATGTCATTATTACATCTTACTTTTTAACATCTGATGCTCAACCGACCATGTTGGGAGTAAAGTGTGATGATATAAACACAGGACTGATTGGGTGCGTCCAACGACTACGATTCAAGAATGACAGAAATATGCCAGGCCCTCGCATGCAGATGGAGACGTTTTAGTTTTAATCAGTAAACTTTGAAATCTTACTATAGAAATTTTTGGCTACAACAAAGTATTCAAACCCAGGCTGCTTATATGCTATTGCGAGAGCCACATCTTTCCTGTAGGCGTTGATCCACCAAGATCAGCGTTTGATGAATTTATTCAACTTGGCTTTTCAAACTTTTCAATAAAAGTGACCTAAATTTAGTTTTTATTGCTCAGAATTGAATTTTGGATTATCAACACACATGTCCTTCCAACAACAACAAAAAATTACTTAACTCATTTAATCTGTTGTAGCTTAGTTTATTGTTGACCAGGTTATTTTTTGTTTTTTGTTTTTTTCCCCGCCCACGAATATTATCAACTTGACGATTTTGGCCTATATGATAAAACGTTTGGACAGCCCTGGTGTACATGGCTCACATTAACTCTCCAACCACGGTTCTGGTTGAGAAACTGGGACCTAAAGCCTGCCTTGCTACTCTAAAGATTACCACAACCTCTTTTAAACTCACGCTCAACATTTGCGTCTCCAACACTGGATTTCTCAGAAGAGTCCAAGTTCATAATCTTTTTTTTTTTTTTTTTCTTCCCCAGGAGTAGTTGTGAAAGTAACCGCAGTGCAAAGCATGTCTTCTGCGGTGCAGTGTGACACTCAGACTGCTCCAGAAGGTAAAGTGCACAACGAGCACATTTGCTTCAAATGCAGCGCTATCATTTTCAGAGTGGTGGTGGTGGAGGGGAGGGGATCATAATATTCAAATCCGTATTTAACCTTTCAAGGCAGGAGGATTATGCAGCAAAGTCTCCATTCCGAGTGGTTTCCTCGCCCCCTACTCCCCTGCCATAATAATGATCATTATCATCATTGTGTGGAAAGAGGATTATCGTATCATAATATAAACCCAGGAACACCCTCACTATTATGAAGTAATTTAACTCTCATCAGCGGACCAGCACTTTGTGTGACAGTCAGCTGAGCTGTCGTAGGTGACCCTGGCTGCCTTCCGTCACTCCCGGAGCCGGCAGCATGCTGAGGAGGAGGAGGAGGATGAAGAGGAGGAAGAGGAGCACAGTGAAGCTGAGTCTCATCTGAACCACAAAGCATCTCATGGACATGCTGTGACTCCTGACCTTCCTATTGGTTTAAATGTAGCTGACAAAAGAAACCTGTCCAATAGTAAATTGTTATTTACCACCGTTCTTGTTATTAGACGTTACATTATTAATAACTGGGCTACCATCCATTTTACTACCACAGCATGGGTCGTTTGAATATGTGGTCAGTTAAAACTGCAGTATACAACTTATTAAAAATATATTTACATATTTATTAAGATTATTATGTGATAATATAATAGAAGACAGCTCATTTGTGAGGGGATGCAGGGAGGAGGGGGTGTTGACCTCCTCTACTTTCTCCCAGTGCTAGATGCAGAAATAAACCACTCAGTCAGAAACAACCGATCAGAGCCAGGAGGAGGGGCTTAGCGCTGTCAATCACTCTCATTCTCTCCTCTCTGGATTGCTCAGTGCTACGCTACAGCTGGTTCATCGCAACATAGCCAGCCACGAATGATAAGGCTAGTTAGCAGATGATGGCAGATAAACAGTTTTCCTGTAATTTTATGTTGTTTTTCCACTATTAACTCCATTAAACTGACAGAATGGTTTTACATGCATTTACCCCTTCATTAACTTTCGGTAAATTTTCATATCGTACTAAAATACAACTTTTTTTAAGTAACTCCACAACCCTGCTTCTAACTCTAAGGTCTAGTTCTGCGTTTCTATATCCACTTCTCTTCTTCTCTTGCCCAGTTTTCCACCATGAGTCTAATATCATTCAGGAACATTGCTGCTCCGTTCTGGAAAGCCCCTCTGGACACTCTCATCACATAACGCACATGTTTGGACTGGCCCATCCTGATGGGTATTTTTCCTATATACCTAAATAAAAGAACTACAGACACGTAATATGAATTTTATGAAAAAGCTTTAGCAAAAGGAGAAGTCTCCGAAACAGCTTCTCCAAGCTGCTTACAAAGAGAGTTCTGATTTCCTTTTACGCGAGCTCCTGTTTTATTGTCAAAGAAAAACAGTCAAAACAGTCAAAGGGGCAGAGGTCGTAAAAAGAACAGAGGTTGTAAACGTGTAGCCTAATCAACATGTAACCTAATCAACTAGAAAACTACTCAACTGCTCACATGAAGATAAACAGACATCCTGACCTCCACGTCAGAAAATACACATAAGGAAAGAGAACACTTTAATTAGACTGAATTTCACCTAAAGTAAAAACAAAATGATAATTCCGAAAATTCTCTAACACATCCCATCTGATCATTATGTCCTACTAGGAGTCATGCAGCATGACATCATTACTATAAGAGCTTAGATTATCTTAACACACACATTTGACAAATGCAGGTTAACAAGCAGCCGACAAATCAGCTGAGTTAATGTTCTTTTTCTTGCTATCATATTGTTGAACAGCACAGAACTGGTTAAAGCATAATTAAAGACTTTAGAGCAACTACATGTTTCAATTAAATTAAAGGTCAAAGTAAAAATGAGCTTCTGGTTTGGGTTTTATATATTTCTACATCCGACTGCAGAGGAGTCAAAGCCTCACAGCGCGTCGTTGAGGTGAATGTCTCAGACAAGAACAACCAATCAACTTACCACACTAAAAATACACACATTCCAAAAATACGTCATATACCCAATGTCTAAAAAGTAAAATAAATAAATCCAATAGGGTAAAATGTATTTGTGTAAGTTCATGTCTAGCAAACAAGAGGTTTATTGCAACTTTCTTCTGTGTTATTTCATCATAAAACACTGCAAGCTTCACATTTTGATTGTAAATTGATATATTTTTTTTTGTCTTTACACATAGAAGACCTGATAAATATGACACAGACTATAATGTTTCTTGTCAACATGAATCCCATCCGGTTGCTGTCAGGATGTGACTCTGGACGTGTGACAGGAAGTAGTTTTTGAGTTGTCCCGTTGCGTTGACAGCGTCACTTAACGAAGGCTCTCTGCTGTGGCAGGTTGACAACACTCACTCACTAACGCACTGAGCAAGCATCTACCACATTATGAACTATTTCTGTGGTGGCATTTAGCATTCCCGGTATAGAAATATAGGAAGGAAGACGAGATCCAAGTAATTATGAGAATATCTAATGGATTTAAAGTCATATAGGAGCAAAACTAAAAAGCATCGCCACTTTTTATCCCGTTTGGGGGACAGTTGGGGAAAAAAAGGAAATTTTTTTGAACAAACCTGAACTTTTTCATTTTTAAATTGAGCAGAAATATGACACTGTGTGAAAACACATCATGTTTTGGGGGCATTAGGAAATACAGAAGCATAAAAATGTCAACGTTATGGCCTAGTCAAACTATTGATTTAGAATCAATCCAGATAATTCTGGACTGATTCTAAACTCTTTAAAACACAGAGTGTGGTTTCTGGAACATTTCTTTGTGGAGAATAGAAATTATGATAGAAATTACTTAGAGATCCACTTTTTTTCACTCCCAATACCAATACTGATATCTGAGATTCAGTGTCACTGTCAGCTGATACCAATAAGATACAGAGGAACTGCTGAATTGACGTTTCTTTTCTTTTTTTAACAGAGACATAAATGCATTGAATTATACATTTAGTTGATAACTGCACCAGTACGGCACCAAAAGCTTCACAAGCTTGGTCAAACATGCAAAAACAACTTTAATTTGTTCAGTAAATTAGGAGCATAGCAAGGTGAACTAATTAATGAGACTGATAAAAACAATAGGTTGGTCAAATATGTAAAAAATTAACTGCAACAAACCTTCTTTCAAATGGTTCAGAAAGTGCAATTAGCTAGTTATATTACTAAATATAATGTAAAATAAACAAAGCATAGAATTAGACTGATTAGATCTGCCCTTATGAATCAGGCTCATTGTCACCGATACTTTTCGTCAATATTGGGGCCAATACAGATATTAATATCTGATCGGTGCATCTCTCTTAATTTTCCTAAGAATATTCCTAAAATCTTCACCTTATTTCTTTTTTCTATCGTGTCAAAATCTGAAACGTTCCAAAACGTTTGGAGGAATTTATTTCCTTTAGCCTCTGAAACCTAAACTGCTGGCAACGTGAGCTTCCTGTAGCGCACCTGGTTTGCATATGAAAGCTGTGTCTTCCCTTGAAGGGACACTAGCACCATATTGTGGATGGAGTCAGCATTACTGGACACTGACTCTAAACCACCCAAGTGAAGAAAAGAAGAAAAAAAAAAAAAAACACACACACACCTTATTCAAAGACTGCTTTTCTTTTACTTCTCTCAGCTAATTATTTACTCTGTGGCTCATGCTGTCGTTTTGACACTCAATAGCAAGGTCAGTCCTGTCGCTGCCAACAACCCCAATGTTTCCACATCTCCGCCGGAACAGTCTTAAACATATGGACTCTTAATTAAATCATACTTTGACTCAGTCCTCCTCAGTCTTACTGACAGCAAGGTCATTAAACTATTAAAGGGAGTCACAGGCAAAATTGTTGTGAGCAGATTGAAGCGGGAAAGGTTAATTAAATGACCATTGCTTCTCCTTACCTCAAGCGAAGCGGCATTCTTCCAGCCGAGACGGGGGCCCAATACGTGAGACTGTAGCTTTTTTTTTTTTTCCCTTCATTCTGTTCAAGATGTGTGAGCATGCACACTTTTTCTCTCTCTCTCTCTCTCTTGCTCTGATGAAAAGGAGAAAGAAAAAAAGGTTTATCTTTCAAATAATATTTTTTCTCCTTCCATAAAACCGATACAAAAGTGTGACCTCTCCCTGTGAACTGTGCAGTGCAGTAAGACTGAAAAAAAACAAAAGGCGGCGACAGACCCCTGTGTTTGGCGCGGTTAAGGACAAATCATCTGAAAAGTGTTCTGGAGATAATGGCTAAACATTCAAATAATGTATTGCCTTTTGTGTGCGTGTGTGTGTGTGGGTGGGTGTGTGTGTGGGAGGAAGGGGGTCACGTCTCGCCATCATCAGACTCATTTCAGATAATTAACTTTCTGTTAAACGGCGGCCTGCACGTTACGTTGAGGAAAAAAACGGGCCTTATTTTCACTTTGGCGTGTCCTTGCGAATACTATAAAAAACATACGCACAAAACAGCTTTCCTGTGTCAAAGGTAGCGTTAAAACAACCTTGTTGTGTAGTTTTGTCCAAAGATTTGCATGGAACGTTGAACTTAATATACATTCAAGCAGGAGATAACAGATAGTACTGTACAACTTGGACGCTGGCCTCATTTTCCTAAAACAGACAGAGGAGATTAAGAAAAAAAAAAAAAAAGTAATCTTAGCGTTTTTCTTCATCCTGCTTCTTCAAGCCCCTCCAGGTAGCGTTAAAAGGTTTCGTGGTAGATTACAGACGAGATGGAATCTGTATTGTGGCTACAGTCACCGGCCTCCATTATAACATGCTCTGCATCAGACAATACGGCGGTTTGACCGCAGACGGCTCTGATGGGTTTAGCAACAGCTGCAAGTGATACTTTTAAGATCGCGGGAATGTGATCTTCCGAACAACGACGTGGGCCGGTGTTTTGTCTGGGAGAGGGCTTCAAAAGCTCGCCACTCTTTGTGAGGAATCTAAAAACGTGCCATAGATGTTTTCTACAAATAGATAAAACAGGTAGAGCCGCAACAGGTGAATGAGTTTAACGGTCCAGAACATGTCAAACAAGCCGTCAATAAAACGGCGGAAACACGTTAAGACATTTAAACCAAAAAGTATTGACACCACAATCAGAAGTGATACTTTCACTTGAATCTGATAGAGAATCTGTGGAAGGAGCTAAAGATTAGGGTGATGAAAAGGGGGATTTTCAAACAAAACCTGCAATAGTCATAAAAAATATGAGGAAAAAAAAAGAAAAAACAAGCTGGTTATAAGTTATAATGAGAGTCTGATTATATCAAAAGTGGTACTCCTTTTATCTTGTTTGGATATCATTTCATTTCAGGACCAAGCTTCTTAAAAACGTCAACTACAAATATTCTAAAGTGTATCTCGTCACTTTTTCTATTAGTTAGGCTTCTTGGAACCATTTATATGTTCTTCAAGTAAGCAAAAACAAAAAAGAAGAATGAATATTTTGTATTGATATAAAACACTGTTCATACTCTCTTACTTATGTATTTTATTTTATTCTGTGACCGTGACACAAAATATTGGGTGAGTTAAAAAAAAAAAAGAAGAAAATTGTGCACAAATGCCTTAATATTATGATTTTTTTTCTCAATAAAATCTGAAAATGTGCAAAAAGGATACATTTACCATTAATAATAAATCACTCATGAATAGTTTTCTTTGTGTGCTGGTAAGAAAGTCACCAGTGGCTTTGTTTTATTACGTTATATGTTTGTTTAAACTTAAAAAAATAACTTAAAAAATATATCTCCACAAAATGCGGTTGTTTTTTGTTTGTTTTTTTTGAGTAAAAATGCAAGCATCATTCATGGTACGTAAGACTGATTGTCAATATTAATAAACCTGATAACTGCCTGTAATTAAACAATATCTGGGTTGAATTACATTCTGCAGGCTGTGCACAAACTGCATCCAATGTTCAGATTATTCTTTGTAATAATTCCAGAAGCTGGTTAAACAGCTTCAGCTTTTTTATACATTATTAAAACTTATTGTGAAGGGTTGAAGAAAGCTGCAGGTACACCTCAGGTGTCCAAACCTCTAGACCAAAATTATATGGAAAGCACTTTTTTAATACGAAAACACAAAACTTTATGGTGAATAAATTTTATTTGACCAGCAATATTATGCAATGCTTTAATTAAACCAATAAAGAAGTGAGATTTTTTTGTAGCAAATAAAAGAATAGGTGATTGAAAACCTATTCTAGTTCTTGTATCTAGAACTTTTCTGCAGTAAACATTTTCCATGATAAGAAGATTCTTTTTTTGTTTAATTCCAGTTGGGAGTCCCACAGAATCCCCGTAGGGGCGGGCCTTATTGCTTATGCATCATTTGATCACATGACTCAGGTGATGCGAGTCACAAAATTAACAAAATACACAGATTTTAATACAGGCGAAAGACCTCCTCGTAATCGTGCAAAAATGTTTTATCAAAAAAACTGAGTTTTATTTTATGTTTTTATTGCCGTGTTTCCATTAACCAAATTTATTTTGAAATTGCACTTTGCATAATTTTAAGGTCAATGGACCTGAAACTTATGTTGGGTGGTTGCCACTAAATGAACTTTTTTTTTTTTATTTGTACCAAATACTTTTCAGTGATGATGTGGTCATTGTCATATATCCATATTTTTTTTCTGTCTTTCTGCAGGTTTAGTAGCAGGCTAATAGGGTAGTTTGTATTCTCTTCATGCTTCTTTTGCTCCTCTACTTTTCTCTCCTTCTTTTCCTTTAAACCATTTTTCCCTTTCTCTATTTTTCCATTTCTTTTCCATCTGTGTGTTCATTACATTTGACATAAAACCAAAGCAATTTTAATAAAGTCTAAAACAAGGCCAAAAAAAAGACAAAGGCATAAATCTATTCACTGCACAAACACTCGCTAAATGAGTTTTTGTCCAGCTCATTACACTGAACATACAGAAACTGATTGCTTACGCTTACATATAAGAGCATATATTAGAAAAGCTACCATCTGGAGTGGGAAGAGTTTACATAAAGACCAGCATCACTGTCCCAGTTACAGAGTAAGACCTTACTGGTACATGGCATCATTAAAGACAGGGAAGGACAGACCCATGTGAGGCGTTACAGTTTGTGCCAGAGTAATTTTTAAAGAAAAAAAAAAAAAAAAGAGAACAGAAAAATGCTGGAGCGAGTCATGAAGTGCAGGTCATTCTTTTGAGACACAGTGTGACAGTCTGCCAGAGCCACATTCACCAGATGAAGTTAGCATGGTCTCATCCTTTGTGTTCACATGGCAACATGCTGTCATGACCAGTAATTTACTTCTTCAGGTGGAGGTCCCAAGTGAGTGAAGAGCTGGAGCCTACTTTTGTTATTCCTCATGCATTGAGGCAACACTTTGTTTTTATCCATCTTTCAAGAAATTCAGGCAGGAAAAAAAAAATTACTATTGCAAAAACAATGTTGTTTTTTTTTTTTTTACAAAAACACATTTAATGTTAATGTGGAAACTGATTTCTACAAAATAATCATAAATAAAAACATGACACAAAAAACTGCCAGCATAGTGACTGACCTAAGTCAACAGAGGTCCAGCCAATTGGAGCTGGAAGTCTTACAGTGAGAGAAACAGAGATGGGAAAAACTCTGAATGTAACGACTGTTCAACAACCCAGGTTCTTCAAAGCTTGATGGGAGACTAGCAATGAAAAAAAAGAAATAAAATAAAACACTTGAAGAAAACTCATATCCAGGCTCAGCTAGAGTTTGCCAAAACACACAAGGAAAACTCAATGGCCAATGGAAGAAAGTTCCTTTATCTGATGAGACCAAAATGGAGCCTTTTGGCCATCAGACAAGACACTATGCTTGGACGACACCAAGGTGGATGTTCTAGAGTGGCCCAGTTAAAGCTCAGACTTCAGTCCAATAGAGAATATGTGGAGGGACTTGAAAAGTTGCTGTTCACAGCCGATGCCCAGGCAACCTGACGATTTTAAATATTTTCAATTTGCACAATTTATAAGGCTAATGGAAACACAGCTACAGTCTCCAGTTATTAATTGTTGCCTTCACTGTAGTGTACATGTCCTGCTGGAGTTTTTTTCTTCCCCTTCTCCTGACTAGTACCTCCGTACAATCAGCTCCTTGATTCTGTCTCACCTGTCTGCAAACTAAGAATCAAACGGAGCTGTAACGATGCAAAGAAACAGTTTTACATGTTTTCCCTTTGTATTGTAGAGAATGTTTATTACAACAAAGGGAATCAAACTTTGGATATTACTTATTGATATCTTATTTCTTAGAAAATCAGAGCTTTAGTAGGGCTGTGCAGACATTTTCAGAGGGATTGCGAAGGTTTATTTAATCCTTTCTAACACCGATCAAGATCATCCTATCCCCCAAAATGCAACGAAATGACCTTTACAGTTATGAATTACAACAGACTCTTTGTGTGTGCTCACCCCGTAATGCGTTAACACTTTGATTACTAAGAGCATTTGCAGCATTTCCCTTTGTAGCCCTGGCAGGCCTTTAAAAGATCTAAAAACAGTGAGCGTACAAAAAACCAGCAAAGCTCAGCACAAGCTGCCAGTAAGGCGAGAATTAAAGCCTGAAACTTCGCCGCGCTTTGCCGCTCATAATTATACACAATAAAAACCTGCCACCCACCTCTTTCTTCACCGAGGGGACAGCGGTCAGATGGAGGAAGCCGGGTTAACTGCGAAGAAGCAAAATTGCTTTCATTGCTGGCCTGGCATTACCCATGCAGATCTTTATCAGAAAGGCCACGGACTCTATTGTGGCTATTTTGCGAGCGTTACAATGGTTTTCCGTGCATCCATGCTACCGGGAGATTGGGTGAAATTATATTCTCTTCATGCTTGGCTAGGTTGCAGCTTAGAAACAAGCTGCTTATGGAAGCTAAGGGAAGATTGCTGATAATAGGAGCTTCACATCCAGCTGACCTTTTTCTTACTTTTTTCCCCAACACACACACACACACCTCCTTTGCAATAGCTCAATTGCATTGACAGGAGGAAAGGAAATCTTTCTTTCTTTTTTTTTTTTTTTGCTAAACGCATCATCTAAGGTGTGGAGCAGGGATGGAAAATGACAAGGTCTTCACTGCTCACATGTAAATCTAAGGTTTCACTCGAGTCTTACTGACTATTTAGGTTCCACATGCATGTGCTTCTTATGGCCTAACAGAGAGGATTCCAAACATCTGGCTGGAAGAGCCTCACAGCTTCAGGACATTGTGAATAATCGCAAAACTAAATAATGAAAAAATTAAAATCACAGTATGGGTCACAAAGGTACGATGCAGCATTAGGTAATATTAATGAAATAACACAATTAAATTATGAGAATAAAGTAATAAAAGTACAAGAATAAAGCTGTAGCACTAAGAGAGTAAAGTCATAAAATTCTGATAATTCTGACGTATTATGACAGTAGAGTCATAATATGAGAATAAAGTCGAAACATTACATGAATAAAGTCTTTATATTACAAGAATGAAGTTATAATATTAGGTGAATAAAGTCGTGTGACAATAAAGAGATCTGTAAAGAGATCAAATTACACATAAAATACATTGAAGTTAAAATGGTTCAAGGTGTTCAATTCTTTTGTATGTAGAGTTTCATACTGTAGCTATAAGCTATTGGTAATTAAATAGATCAGCGTTCGCTCCTTTTCCATTTTTCTTTGGTTTGTTTGTTTATGTTTATGTTTTTGTTGTTCAGAACAAAAACACTCTTCTTCTTCTTTTGTGTGACCATGATTCTATCCCCGTTTTTTGGAAGCATGATGTGTTCATAGCAGACTTTCATTCTGTTTGGCACAAATGTTCAATTGTCCCTCAAAGAAGAAGCTCCTTTTATGCCGCTTGGTCAGAGGTGAATGATCTCACGAGCTGCAGCTTCTGACCGCAACTCGACACTTTTCACTCTTATAATAAGAAATTTCCACAGCGTTTCTAACAGCAAGTGCTGATGTAAAAAATCTGAGTAAAGTGTCATCATGTGCTGTGACATAAAGGACGTTTTAGTCCAGCAAAAAGCGTTTATTTTATTTATTTTTTGGAAATCCTAAATCGGCGGAGCCTGAGCAGAGGCAGACGGAGCCAATGTGAGCAGGAGCAGGAGACGCCACCGTTACTCGTCACACTTTGTCCTGCAGCTGGCAACAAGACGCTGGATTCTTACATTTTTCCAAGAGAGTGCGTCTTTTGTTTGCTCCGTACCTGTGTAACTCTTTCAGAATCAAAGCTAAATAATTAAGACACTGCAGACATTCACTGATCCCCCTGACACCCTCAGAGACTGTACAGATGATGGACGGGTGAATGTTGAGAGTCATGGAAGAACGTAACATGACCTTGACCTTTGAGGTTCCAATAAAGACAGTCTGAGTCGAGCATTAACTAGAACTGGAACTGGAATCAAATCTAAGTTATCAGATTCAAAGTCATGAGCAGCTAAATCCATCTCTGCTTAAATAATTCTTTTAGTGCATTAAGGAGCACTATTACGTATTTCCCAGTCACACAGTGCCATTTTATAGCACAATCAAGAAGCTATGTTACCTTCAATTATGAAAATGTTATACATATCAAATATTATTTAAAAAGACATTTGACTTCCTAATTGAATGTCTTGAAAGAGTGCCCCTGTCTCTTTAAGAAACTCCTGCTCTTTCTGAAACGTCAAGAAGTCACAACATGGCTCCTCTATTAACCCTTTCATAACGTTTTTGCTAGAGTTTCACTAAGAAGCAGCTCATATAATGTGAAAAGTTCCACAGCCAGCAGCAATTAGGTACTACCTAGGTACTAATTGCTGCTGGCTAGTCTGAAGGAGCTGAGTGGGGGAGTCTCCAGGTGGGGCTGCTCTCTGAGATGGAAGCTCAGAACCTTGGAAAGTGGAGCTCAGAAGAGGAGCTGTGTCTCCTGGGAGGAGCTACATCCAACCAGGAGTTTTGCACAGATGAATGGTTGCTATGGGAGATTAAAGGATTTCTCAAACATGCATAAAGAATCAAGGCAACACTCCAGATATGCTTTTGATGAGGGGATAACATTATAACATGATGTAAAGCAAAAAAAAAAAAAAAAAAAGTAAGTTTTACATAATACTGCCCCTTTAATTTTGAAAAGCGAATACATAGATTTTAACACAATAAAAGTTGTAACGCAATTAATTGCATTTCATATTTTTACAAAAAGTCCCGAGGTGGAACCTTTGTGTTGCGTTTCTGGTACACCCATAAATCTGACACATCTCAACAACAACAATCCGCTTCTCTTGGCCCAACTATGGGTGGTGGTATATTTTTGCTTTAAAAAAAAAAACAACTTTCTAATTGGACGTTGGAAAACGCTATTGTCGTGTGCAAGTTGTCCTAGAAGGAATTAGCCTGTCAGCCTAGAAGAACATCTCAGTGCTAAAGATGTAGCAGCAGCACAGACAGCTCTCCGCACCGATCTGATGGTTGAATGATCTGAATAACAGATTAAAAAAACAACAAAAGTGTTTGTTGTTAAGCTCATGTGTTCTGTACTTGATCAGTATTTTGGCAGCAAAGAAGGCCTTTTGTCAATATATGGTTTTCAATTAATCTCAGACCCTGCAATTAAAATTGCTTGAAATTTTAAACTGAGACCCAACACCACTTTATACACATTGTCGCTGACAAACCTTGGGAAAACTCTGTCAAGTCGTTGCATTACGCTTTACTTATTATATTGTCCAAGTATTTACAAAGGGATTGTTTAGAAATATTTCTTTAAATCTATATTTCCTGTTCAACATTGTAGAATTTCCTTGAAACTTATCTTTCTCTAACTGTAGGCAGAGTGCACAGATTCCTAAAAGAGTTAAACTGAAGTCTCACATTTTTTCACCTTTGCAGATAAAAAAAGGCAGAAGAAGGAGAAGAAAAAAAAATCAAGAATAAAGGTGATCCAAAAGATAGATCTTGCCCTCATGTGGGGGGCAGTGGTTGCAGGGGATATGTATATCTGCAGATAAAGCCTTCTGTTCCGAAACAGTATTTACCAGGCCTTTTTAGATACACATCAGCTGTGAAGCCATGGGTCCAGCCTTCATTATGCTGTGTGAATCTTCCCTCATTTAGTCCGGATAGCATCTCCTTTCTTCCACCTCCAAATACCCCTATCCACATTCCCATTCGCTCTGCACAGCTAACAAGCAAGATGCTACTGTTGATGGTGGCAATGTAGCTGGAAACAAATGTCTTTGTTCACTCTTTGTCTGAGACCCCCGTGGTTATGTGTGTGTGTGTGTGGATTTTTTTTTTCATCCTTCTTTTAGCAAATCTCGAAAGAGCTCATCGCCCCCCCCCCCAAAAAAAAAAAAAATCAAAAGGTGTTCCAATAGACGATACAAAACCCGATGAGAAGAAGCGGTGCAAAGACCATCAGCAGATATAACATCGAGATAACCTTCAGGACTTTTAGAAAGGAAGAAAAAAAAAACACACACACACAATTGGTGGTAGAATATTCTGAATTGTTTATAAAGTATTCTGCTTTATAAGCTTAAATTTTACTTTGGAATGCCTGATCCTTAAATAACCCCATGTTTCTTGGATGTGAATGCAGATGATGTATGATACGCTGTCAGATGACATTTAATAACCACGTTGTAGTGGTTGGACACAGAAACATTGATTTCATCTCCCCATAGAAACACCCAGATACGCCGATGAAACAAACTGTTACATTTAAGCCAGTGTTTCTCAAACTTTTTCAGGAGAGTAATGCTTAACACATTTAACAAACACTCACGGACCGCCTCGCTTGAAATCGCCCCAGGAATTACACAACATCTTAATATATATGCAACCTGAAATAAAAATATTAGTCGCTTAATGAGCTTATTGTTAATGAGAAGTGTTCTGTTTTGCAAATGTGACAAAAATGTGAATAAATCTACTGAAAGTGTGAATTCTAGCTTTGTTAGGTGCAAAGAAGGATTTTATTTTAGGTGTACTATATGCAGTTAGTCAGCAGGGGGCGTGCAGCAGGACCCGATATTTTGGTAAGCTAATTGCACACTTTGAGCTCACGTCACGGTAAATACACGATTGTCTACATGCAATACCTTGTGGACCACCAGGGGGCGCCCGCGGATCACCAGGTTGATTTAAACCAATAAAACTGATAATTTTTATACTTGATATTTGGGTAAATTTCAAGTCAGATTTCTGAGTCAAAATTAGTTAAATGTCTGTGACTTAAATAAGTAAAATTCCAAGCAATGTTTAGACTGCACTCACTCAACAAAATATTGTTCAATTTAAATTTTTAGAATAGGTTCATTCAAATTAAATCATTTATTTACTTTAACAACTTAGATTCAAGATGTTTAGTAAGTTAAACTAACTGTACATCTGGACAGTTTGTCCTATTAGCTTAAGGGTATATCCACTTTTACATAGACATTTCAGAACCGACAGGGAAATGGCTTGTACTTTCATAACTCAGAATGATCTTCTTTATTGTACATTTAAACTCTGGTTGATGAATGTCATACACACTGAAGGACACGGTTTGACAGCTGCAATCATTAGAGCATTCAAACAAGATTTATGGAGACTAAGGATCCCCTCTGTCATCTTTGCTGAGACCTTCTTGGCTGCATAATCGGGTCTGTAACGGGCCAGAAACTAGCATTAATGTTTAAAAAGTTACAGTTTCAAAATCACTCCTCCGTCCAGCCATTTCGTCTTTTTAAAGTTGTATAACAGAGATACCAGAGAAAGCACCGGGTTGATGAGAGTTGTCTCAAGATGTAATAAATGTGGTCAGTAATTCACAGGAGTTACTGACTGAAAAAGTGGTATTTTTACAGAAGGTCATCAGAAAGTGACAGTCACGTAGTAGTCCACAGCTTGTCTTGCCTGCTATTCCAATGTTTGTTACTGAATGGTTTGCGATGAAACAAAAGGATACTGAAATAGTACCAAACATTTAACGTGTATTTAAACAAGGTGTCATACAATTTATACCTTGTTAAATTGTCAAATTTATCTTCCGTTAGCAACAAAAGAGTGAAGAAGCTCAGCTTGCTAGCATGTTTATGTTTAGTGTTAGCGCTGTCGCCACAGTAGCGAATTCTCATTATAAGCTCAAATTTGTTGCTCCCACAAAGAAACTTTCTCAACAAGTCTTATAAAATTTCTTGGCTTTTTCCAAGTTGATAAATTCAGTCACTATTAAGATACTCGCCTTACCATTTTCTTCTACACAGTGCACTTTCAAAAAAAAAATCCTTAAAGTTCTGTAAGTTTGACTTCTGCATTAGCTTTCAATAAACTGGTTATACCTAGATACAAACTTTTATTCTTCCTCCATCACACACTTTCTAAGCCATACATTTTTTGACTGATCTTAACTTTCACTACGTTTACAGATTGATTTATACTACAACCCATATACAGTATCAGCCATAGCATTTCTGCTGAAAACCACATGACAGATCCAAAATAACAAGCAAGTTGCCAAGTCCTCAAGAAGAAAAGCATCTACTGGTTTTCTCAAAGTTTGCTACCTTTGAGAAAACCAGTAGATTGCCTCAATCTACTGGTCTGTTCTCTTATATTAGTGTGAATAAAGCCACTCTAATTTATATAGTTATCCATGTGTATGTAATTATAATGGATTATGCACAAGAAAAGAATAAGTGAGAAAAAACACCAAATACGCTTAGGGTTTTTAAAAATAGTTTCTCATTTTTATTGGATTAAATTTACTTTTTATCCCGGTGGTCCATTTATGAACATACCACAAGTCACAGTTAATTATTACAAAACGTATTGTTTTGAATATTTTTCGAGGGATACAAGTTCCAGTGACCAACGTACTAAAAGGAGACAACAGAAATCCAGGGGTTATTTTTAGGCAGTCATTTATAATAGTCAAAGAATATTTGTATATTTTAATTCCTTCCCTACCTGTAAGGGAATCGGCTCATTGCCGCTTCGCATACATACATGATTTATTAGCAGTCTTCGTGCCGAGGGAGCTAGTCTGGCTCCACCTTGGAGGGACTGCTGTTTAAATCTCTTAAAGGCTCTGATAATATCAGAAAAAAAATGAATACATGTATACTTTTGAAAAAGGAGTTGCTAAAGGGGCCTGAAAACCCGCTAATTACTATAAAAGCAGCTCAGTTGGCTACAGCTGTAGCTGTTCAAGAACATTTGCAAACTAGTTTTTCAAAATTCCTTTTTAGAGTGGAAGGAAGGTTTTACTTCAGAACGTCTTATCTTGAAATCCTCCTGTTTTTGTGAAGTAAATGCATGAGATGCTACACATTCCTGCAAGCTGACCCCCATCATATCTCCGTCAGAAACAATAAATACAGGAAAATACTTCTTTTTTTTCATTCTGCATTCAAAGACAGACTCAGCTTCCTACAAAGGATCAAATCTGGGCCTTTTTCATGTGTAGTTTACATAATTAAACAAAGGTTAGGCTTAAATCTACCTCCAGCAACAGTTTCCTCACTTTTTTTTATGGGTAAGCACTGGTTACGTGATGCTCTGCAAACTCATAAAACCCCTGCAAAGGTAAGGAGAAGAAGAAAACCTCCTCTCATTGGCAAGATGTTCCTTTTGACACTATTGACATTTTTGCCTTGCGAACATAAGGCCAGGGAAGCATAAACATTGGCTTGCTAGGCGTGCTCTCGCGCTGATGTTAAGATGGGACCGTACCCACATCAGATTTCCGTCATATTTCACCGGCTGACTAGACTAAGCACAAGTCAGAGGTATGAGCCGATAAAGGGTGTCTTTCACACAGCAACAACACGTACCAGTGTGCTTATCGCCTCAGTCCCTAACATGCAATCACAAGGAGGACAGGAGGAAGATTGTTACATTTGTTGATTTGTTTTTTTTTTTCCTTCTTCTTCTTCTTGGGCTGATAAAGAATGTGGAATCTGAGAAAAAAAAATGCTTTTTTTTTTTGCAGGCATGACATGAGCCAGCGCTAAGGCAGGCCTAGATTTGCTCCCATGTGTCTTAATGTGGATAAATATTTTTTGTTGTATGTGTCTTTTTTTTTTTTTTTTTTAAGAAAGGATTTTAATTCTACTTTTCAATTGCATGCTTTTACTTTGGAATATGAAGTAAAATATTTATGGTATCACGTTTAATTTCCATAAAAATGGCTCCGTTCTGTGCGGGCTTCGTCCCAGACTTCCATTTATTCCCTCAGTTGTAATGACAGGAATTTAAAAAAATAAAATATCTAAGTGCAACTTTTAAAAATCCTTTTCTCCGGCGTGAAAAACTCACAGTTGTAAGGCGCTAATAACGTATTCATCCGTAGGTAAACATCCCTGCCATGTCCTTTATAAACAACGGCGATGAACAAAATGAAAGTGATAATTTCTCTGCCTTTGAGAATTCTCTTATTTAATTCTGACAGTAAACTCGTGGCTGTTACGGGGTGTTAAGTAGGATTTAAAACTTGTCAGACAAGACATGTTTGAAATTGCTTTAAATAAGTGCACTGTGTTGCTGTCAACCACGGGCTTAGAGGAAAATATCCCCACAATTGAAGCACTCATCTGAGCTCAGAGAGCTCTGCCCCGGCAACCAGCGCCAGAGCCTTCCTCCTGCTCTCACACGCCACAGCCCTGCTTGGACCCTCAGCACCCCCTGCTGGGCAAACGAGTCCCTTTCTCACTACTCTTATTTGAGCAGTTAGCTGTAATTTTCTGTGTCATACATTTAAAACCGGCGTTGACACGTGTAATGATTGGGGAAAGAAGCGACTCTTGTTGATTGACACTTAGGACCACGTCTTTCCGGTTGTTGATTCCTGCATAAATTGAGCGGAGAAGCGAAGGAAAAATAAAGGCTCTGTTCTAGGGGGCAACGAAGTAATCTTGGTTCAACTTCCTTCTTTCACTTTTCCCTTTTAGTAAACGTTCAAAATATTGTCTAACGTGTTTCCAGTGAAGCTACTGCAGAGTAGAGCTGATCAGGTTTATATATCAGTGACTTGAAATTAACAGGAGTCACCAAGCAGAAGCTGTTGAACCAAACAAATGTATGGATGAATTTGTATTTATTAATATAGAGAGTGCATTTGCTTTTCCTTGCAGTGGAACTTTTCCACATTACAGCCATAAACTTGTGATAGACCAACGCAAAGTAGCACATGGTTGTGTAGTAGAAAGAGTTTCAATATGTGGTTTTCTGAATATTGTTACAAACATAATTCTTTCCTTCTGATGACAATTGGTTGTGCCTTGATTTTATTTAGGGGCATTCGAGTAAAAAAGGCTTAACACAAGTGAATGTCACACTTTTTGGATTTATATTTGTAGAAGATGTTTAGTAAGACATATAAAGGAAAGGATGCAGGATTAAAATAAGTTTATGCTTCTGCCTTCCTCCCTTTTTACACAAAGTTATTAAAGGTTTTTATTAAATAAACTAAACTAAACTAAAAGCATGCCATACCTGTTTTGTTCTACTTTATTGGCCTATTTCAAAGAATCCCCCCAAAAAAGTAAGTGAAAGTTTGTGTTTGTGGAAAAATGTGAATGTTACTAGAATTAATTACTAGCACAAGGCTTTGACCTGAATATGTCTATGAATGCATCTGCATAAAAGGTAGTTATTGATTATTGTGTTTCTGAATGTGCAGTTCTAATACCAAACCCATCTGGACCCCCAGAGTTTTCTCTGCTATTCTGTCAAACTCCAACTTCACAGTATGGAGTTTTGTATGATAGAACAGAACAGGACAGAAAGAAACAGTCATGAAGGGGAAAAAACAACAGAAAAAAGCTGGAACTTGCGAGGGACAACTAGTTGGTTGTCCTGGATTTTATTAGCGTGTGAAGAGGAAAGTGGGTTGGAGGCAAATGCACGCCACAAGTTTACAGATTTTAGTTTTATTTTTACTAAAAATTGTTGAAAGCCATTTCACTTCGTACTGTACTGCCACATAAATCCCAGCAAAGTAGATGAAAATTTGTGAAATGTGACAAACTGGTAAAAAAAAAAAAAATCTACTTATATCAATCTCTAATAATAAAGAAGCGTCGTAACATTTTGATAACATGCCTGTAATACTAACTATGGTCACGGTGTAGATTATGACCACTCTTCTTTGGTTTATTTTATGCACGGTTCTCTACAGGAAAAAAAAACCTGCAGTAAAATCATTTGAAGACAAACAACTCTTACAATTCACCAGCCTGAGCCTTTATTGCTGATTCTGCATTTAACCTGCCTAGCGGTAATGTTGGTCAGATTCTCTGACTTGATTCTCTGATTTGAGAGCTTATTTTACAGTTTTATCTATTTTGCCTAGAGAAAATACATATTTTTTTTCTGTGTGTTGACAAGGTAACAGACCTTAAATAAAAATCTAAGCATTTTTTTATTATTATTTTTCTAACATTAGATTACTCAAGATGCCAAATGTTTTGGGTGGGTTTTTTTTTTATAGGTTCATTGTTAAAATAAAAGAAAATCCTATAATTCTCCCTTATTTATTTATGTAACATTGTGTAATCTTCTATGCCAGCGTTAAGGAGGCCCCAGAGTAATGTCACCTTTCCTCTCCAGACCAGAGGATAAGGACTGAAACCAGCTGTTGTCGTGTTCTTCGCACAACTTCATGCGTCGGTGCCGGATCTCGCTCTGTCTCCGAGAAAAGACGAGGGAGAGCAAGAGCCTAGTCGTGATTTAGGGGACTAAACCTCGGCGGCACCTTGTCCTGTGATCTGCCGCACTCTCCTGCCAAGATGAGTCTTTATCATACAAAGGGATTAGATTGCCCAGTGTAAGTGCCTTCAAGTTATTAGCACCTTCTTATACAAAGTATAACAGCAAACCCAAAGACATTGATTGCAGGGAACAGTTCAAATATGATTTCCTTATAGCTATTAATATGTATGCCTTAAATAGAAGCACACCGCTAAGCAGCTTATGATATTATGAAAAGAATGTTCCCTCAGGGGCATAATATGCCAGCAGTGACAGCAAGGAGAGATTCGTATTTACCCAGATTGGCTGTACTTACGTCAAGCATTCTCAGAAGCTTGTGGGAGGGAAGATGGGGCAGTGGCAACAGCTCGCTCTCGATAAGCACTTACCGTGAATAAAAGACAAGCATGAAAGTGAGGTTTAGCCTCTTTAAAGATTCCCGACCAAATGTAGAGGCAGATAGGGCAGGTGCCTTTGGTTCCGGACGTGATTAGCTGTCTGCGCCGCACTGTTCCCACAGAAATGAGACACAGCGGAGACATTGTCCAAGCTTGTCCAGGTGGGGGACCTGTCATCCCGAACCAGAGCTTAGCACGGCAGCGCTCGGAGCGAAAGATTAGGACCCAGAAATTCAGATTTTTTTTTTTTCTATGAATGCTTAAGTCAAAAGTACTTTTTTTTTCCTCCCCTCCCTTTGCTCCTTCCTCTTGCCTAACATCAGCTTTCATTTTATTTGCTCTCATATTATATTGAACATAAAGACCTGTTTTTTGTGTCTTGTGATTGCTTTATAAGCCCTTTTTTTTTTTCCTTAGATGCAAATGTTGGAAGGCATCACCAAACAAACGGGGAAATCTGCTTACTTTGCTTAAAAATATGCAATGTGTTCAAAATTAACACCGCTCTATTATAGATCAATACAACAAGGAAATAATCTGCAGAGGGGCATTAAAAACAGATCTGATAATTACTGATGCGCTGTGTGATTGCAGAAACAACCGGCACACGTTAATTGAAATATATATACATCTATATATATATTGATACATATTATATATATTTATAAAGAGAAAATAGGGCAGTAGAATTTGATACAAGGCTGTTTTTCTGTGCTCAGTTTCTCCGAAACGCTCCATGGACCAGGTGAGCAGCCAAGCATGAAGGGCAATACATAAGTCAGGGGCTTGTATGGTTCAATGTGTGAAAATAAACTCGATATCAGCTATAAAATAAAATAAAAAGAGATAAATGCAATTTTGGTTTAAAATTTAACACCATGAACTCAAAAGATTTAAATATTTTCAAACAGCTAAAAAGTAGAAGTTTTTGTTTTGCCTAAAATAAGTTTATTTCTGTAAAATGATCCCTTTGAGGGGCTTTGAGGGTCAATAAGTCAGATTTACTGCTCCAGTGAGAAGATATCTGTGATGGATTGGTGGGATTATTGGTCAGTGCCAATGACTCAGACTGTGTTGTGGGGGGGTTTCACCCCTCTCCCTTTCAAACTAGCTCTACAGCACATACAAGGAGAAATAAAAACAAGTGGACTCTGCCAGCATACTGTATTTGGCTTGTATTTTTATTTTTAAGAAAGAATGTGAAAATCCCATTTTTAGACTGAGTAATCTATATTTCCTTTCATTTATAGTTATTGTAAAGCACATTTCTACTGTGAGTACGGCGTAGTCACTGCATTACTCACAAGATTTGTAATGCATCATAACATTAATGACAGCATTGGTGTTAAAAAAAACAAAACCATCACATTAAGAGTCCTTGCTGGAAGCATCATATAAACTGATAGGTTTGCAGCGCTGAGCTAAGTGGGTCAGTATAAATCTAAGTAAGAAATCCTGCTTTCTGCTGTAATCTTAAATACTATAACTAAATAATTGCATAAAAACAACATATTTCAATTTAATTGGACATTTGGATTCAGTTAAATTACTGGCGTAAATGTAGTAAATATGTCAGCAGCATTTAAAATGAAAAACAGGTTATATTAGACTTTCATGTAAGGCGGGTTGATCTATTACTTCCACAAGATATTCCTGTTTAACTGAGAATTACATACTTAATTTGACCTACTTGTCTTTAAAATAACATTTAAAACACTCGCTGTCTCCCAAGAAATAACAGCATCAAACCTAGAGAGTGAGTGGTGTGTTGGATTTTGAAGACTATTATGGTTTGAAATAAGCATGTCTGTAACATTTTTTGCTTAGTATTCTAAGTTTATCACTGTTTATCTTGCCATACAGGCTGAAATTTTGAAAAATGTGTTAATTGGCCTAAACGTGAATGAAGGGAATTTGTAGAAAATCAAGTCCTGTCACCTCTTTGCAATATGTGCTGCTTTTAACGTCTTCCTGTTGTGAATAGTACATGTATGCTGAGATAAATACGGTGGAGTTCACCAAGTTAGCCATCTACTAAGAAGTTAGCCATCCACCTCAAAATGAAATTTAAATCCTCTATTTGTTCAACTATGGGGATGCATTTGTAAAATTACACAGTCGAAAATGAACAGCAATAATTTGGGTTTTTTGGGTTAACATTCATTTTTTCTGTCATAACAGAAAAAAAAATAGGGTGGAGGAGGATTCATTTCTCAAACATTTTCACCATGTTATTCATTCATTTATAAATATCACAATTTCAAACTAAACTTTAGAAAGCTAAACATTTAGCTTGCAAGCTAGATACTTAGCATCCAAGCTAATTACTTTTGCTTTATACATGCATAACAAACATTTAGCATTAAGCTAAATATTTAGCTCAGAGGTACATTTGATCAAATATCCAAATTCACTTGCTAATAGCTGGAAGTGGACTATAAAAATAAGAGCTAGGTTTACCAAACTTCTAAATAAACTCCTGCTGGTGAGAGTGGTTGGCTTCAATTTTTCTCCCAACATGTACAACATTTCAGATTCATAGAATGAGCCGTTTTAGCGACAATACAGATGTTTACCAGTGGATCCACAGCAACAGTGACTGTAGCAGTGATCCAGTCTCACCAGCAGGAGCTTATACAGAGGTATGAAAGCTCCAGTTTTTACTTTAATAGTCCACTTCCAGTTATTTTCAAGTGAATTTGCATATTAGCTAAATATTTAGCTCTGAGCTAAACATTTACCTCACTAACAGTTTGCTAGCCTCAGATTTACTCACCTCAGCATGCTGAGTTTGTTTAAGTGACTCCTAACAGGAAGGTAGTCAGAATCCATTTTTTAAGTGTTAGCTAACTGACACAAGCCAAGTGTTTGTGTGGCTGAGCTCTTCACAAAGGACACCCATACTTTATGGACATGACAGGACTTCATGTTTCACAAAATGCGATTCCTTTCTTCACATTTACGCCTACTGAAGCTGTGTTTAGACAGGCCAACGTGCATCATAAGAAACACTGACAGCAGCTTAACCGCTTTACTTACTGATGTCCTTCATTCTAATGTGCTTTATCAAAATCTCACAACAGCATAGCAGCAGAAAGTGCTCATATTGTTAGTCTGAACTATTACAAGACTTGTGTGGGCAGAAAGTGTTGGCCCCAACCAGCACCGTTAATGGCAGTGAGCAATTGTAACTCTGTTTGAACAAGGCAACAGAATCATTCTGTAATTTTTATTATGCTAAAGATAATTTTTGAGGTAAAAATGCATATGAGGTTTCAATCTAATAGAACAAGCTAGTCGATGCTCGACAAGGTAGCAATGTTGAACATATAAATGAATCAAGAATGAAATGTCTTATTGCACAGAAAGAGGCAGAAGAATAACTTTCCAGGGACAATTCTCTTGTGTGGGTAGCAAAACTAATGAGAAGGTTATCAAACAGAAAGGTGACAATTTTAGGCAGTCTGAATGTAAAATAGTGGTAAACAGTTTTGGAAATGTATTTCATATCTTTTGTATTTTTGTTCAACTTAAAAATGCAAACTGTCATCAGAAATGTTATCAAGTTTACAATAATACATTGTAAAAAAGTACTTATTTAGAAGTCTCTGAGTGATGTAATGATTGCCAACCAAGATACAAACCCTTAATAAGAGACAATCTTAACATTCAGCGTCATAATTTGGCAAAAAAAAACAAACAAAAAAACTTCAATTTTTCATTGAGTATTCTTTTTTTTTCAGAAATTATTTCATCCACATGTTAAATTTATGTGAAGCTAAATGGAATAAGTAACGTTTGAATACTCTACAAATAAAATAAAATTAAGTGGTTAGATAAAGAGGATGTTGAGATGTAAGAAAACTCTTTGAGGTGGACAAATAAGTGGATAAATAACTATTTAGTGGATAGTTTACAACAGGCACAAAATGCTTCGATGCTAGTGTTACTCACATTACAGCACTGTTGGAAACAGGTTGAAAAATCCCACCCTTTACTCATATTATTGAGAAATTAAAAGCTATACAGTGTTTACAGAAGAAACATATACATTATCACATTAGAATAGTCTAAAAGCCTGTAGTAATACTTCCACAACTTTCTAGCAAGGTGTGATAATGGCAGCTAACATGTTAACAACTACAGCTACATGCTATATTGTCATCATAGGCTCAGCAGAGCATCACCTTAAAGTCATTTTTAGTATTTAAAACTGAAGCTAAGTACCACAAGCTGGCAAAAATGTAATGCATAAATATGAAGAAGGACCTCTGTAACACTAATCCTTTTACTCCAAAACAACATGTAAGAATATTTACCTGATGCTGCCTTTGACTGAATTCAGCTCTGGCTAGCTAACACGACACACATTCCAGATAGAAACAGCAGCAACAGCACTGATAACGCGAACAAAGCCGACACAAAAACAACCATGCTAATCAGAGCAGAAATGAACCATGGGTGTAAAAAATTAACTAAGCCCCCTGTTAATATTACATCATTAGCAAACTATATTTAAAGAATCAGCATGGAAATACTGTTATGCTCACAGTTATTGTCTTTATCGTTAGCCCAGGTAAGAACCCTGCTTATTCTTCACAGTACTCCAGATATTGGGTATATATAACAACTATTTAACGCATTATCAGATGACTCCATTGAATGTGGTGGAGGGGAGGATTTTCTACCCGTCTTAGCCTCGGTAAAAGGTTCAGTAATGAAGCGTGTCCCATGAAAGATTGTAATTTTGAGCTCCATTTAAATGAAGACCACAGTATTCTGAGGTTATCAGACTGGTGAGCAAAGGTTCAATCAACAAATCCTGAAAAATACCAGCAATGTTTAAACATATTCAATGACAACTTACGTCCAAATTGAGTTGAGATACAGTATTCTTAGAACACTTGTATAATTGTATTTTAATGTACATGATGTAAGTAAATGAATACAATTTTTAGTAGAAACTATTTTAATATCAAGAGTTTGTTCTTTTAAAATCTACCTAGACTCACGTTGAGCCCGTCTGACCATGGAACTCCAAGAGTTTACAACAAATTTTACCACTTGAACGTGACTGACATCACTTTTAAAAGTAAGTTCAATTTTCATGTAGAGATCATTTCTGATGTAAGTAAACACATGCTGAAGGGGTAGAAATTAGATTTCATTACATACTAATGATATGATAGCATGACATTTTTGCATGTCTCGGTCAAAACCCACAGCTACTCAATCAACATGGAGGACATGGCTGTTGAGAGAGGATCTGCCGAGGGTTCTGTTGCTATACATTTCGAAAAAAATAAATAAATAAAAATCACACACACACTTCCAGGACATGAAACAGCAATTAGCATGTCACTGTCACCCATCCACACACGCCCACTTCAATTTGAACAATTTATTCATGCATTTATCGTACCGAAGCGTGTAAAAGAACACTTCGTAGTTACAGTATGTTCGCTGTTTAACCTTTCAATTTTTGGGGGGGGCTGAGGGGTAAACTGTGGAACAATTTCTCTGTCAGCACTATCGCTCAAGTGTTTTGCATATACTGTTATGGCTGCCTGCCGAGTGCGGGTGACCAACAGCAAAGAGCTCCGGGGCGTTCAGGCTGATGTGCGTGCTTGCATCCAATCACATCTGTCACAGTCGCAGCATTCTCTGGGGGTCAGATCGAGACGCGCTGATATTTCACGCGGCCCGTTTCTACTGAGCATGTTGCAAATTATAGAAATTTTCACATCATAAATGTAGTCTATGGCAGAATTAGATCAGTCATATTTCTTCAATTTCTCATCTCAGATATCAAAATAAATTGCGCAGCGGCCGGACGACGCATTAGAAACGCGGCGATACAGAAAATGCTACAGTGGGCAAGGCAGCCACAGAGAGAGACCCGGTCGGTCGGTGCTGTTAGCTATCCACACAATCACAGTTTTGCAAAGTAGCCCTCGCTGGGTCAATTTGCTCTGTTGTGGCAAATAACAAAAATATGGTAATATGCGTATTGGTATTGCACTAAAGACCTCCTGAACAGGCTCCAACAATGATCACACCATGACCCTAATATTTATTGACTCAATTATCCTTCTATCTCCACATTTTGACCGTACACTTGGACTACTTATTTGTCCTGTGTAAAAGATGAAAGCAGGTGAAAAGTGCAGTGTGGAGCAAAAAGAAAAAAGAAAAAATGAGAGAGCGAGAGAGTGTCAAAGAGTTTCATTTAGAGGAGGAGGAGGGTATTATGAGCACATTTATCCAAAATTGGAAAATAATGAAGAAAGATTAAAGCCCTCCCAGTATTTTTTGCTCTTCCCAAATGGACAACCAGTCCTGTAGTTGACAATGGGCCGCGGAGAGTTCCAGACACCATTATGTGCCACAAATGAGAGAGTGACAATGTAAAAGCCTCTTTTGGGGAGATAGAGGGAAGGAAAGTTGAATGTGGCATACTCGTGCACATCTCCTTTTGTAGTTTTTCCATGTATTTTTTCTGTTGTGGCGCGACAAGACGGGAGATAAGCACTCACACTGTCTTAAATGAAGCAAAAAAAAAAGGGATGGAGGGTTTTTCACATCCTCCATTATGGCTGTTATTAGACTACGCATTTGCAAGTGTGTTAGCTCCACCTAGACTTGCCATCCTGACCTCAACTTTTCTGTTTCGCCCAGAAGAGAGGAAAAAAAAAGTGCCGCTAACACAAACAAACACATGCACCTGCTCATTCAGTACCCGCTGGCCCCTGATTGGCTTATCAAAAGACCCAAAAATATTCTTTATTAACTGTTTGTATTACATTTTTCCGGAATAAATCAATTCGTTTGAACTGTGGGCGCAGTTTAAGGTGCACATGACGGCTTGAGCATTATGTTCAGATGGGATTGGGGGGGGAGCGAGATGAGAACTACAGCCCCCCATCACCTCAACCTAAGCTGAGAAAATACAGACAACCAGGTCACAGAAATTCTGTCACAAGTTATTGGGCACCTAAGAGTGTGGGAAATCCTATGGTGCAATATTATTCTCTGTAAATCTCAGACTGTGAATAACACAAGCCAAGCAATTTAAGCAGGAAGGTCATAGCAAAGTAAAGCAGGAAAATTGCCAGAAGAAGAAAAAAAAAAAACAGGCTTTCTGAGAGAGTGAAATAGACGAGAGATGAAGGGAGATGAAAAGTTGACGAGCTACCCGGGCAGGTCTACAAAAAGTAATGAATATCCCTCGGTGTGGAGCGATTTTGAGGAACTGTCATTCTGAATGAAGTGAGATAAAAATTATATTTCTCCTAGATAAAAAAAAAAAAAAAAAATCTCAAACCATTACAAAAGTAGAAAGGACATATGTCTGCCTGATGCTGCCCTTAATCCAAGACAAGGCCTGACAGCCGGCACCATCAAATGTCAGAGCGCCTGAAGCATCAAAACACAGTGATTATACAACACATATGAGAGAAATGAAAATAGACTATTCAGTGGGGATGGATGGGGGGGGGGCTCTATATTGGAATATAATATAAATATGAACTTTGTATTTAAAATATATCTCCATTAAATGTTAATAATCTTGCCAGTTCCATACTTTTTCTTAAAAATGAGAAAAAAAATTGTGATTAATACGCAATAGTTCAGTGGATGTCAAAACTTTATATAGCGTGTATTCTCAGTGTGCTATGCCTGACAGTAAGCATAAACAGACCGGCGAGGCATTGAATGGCTGATTGAAGTGTTATTATGTGTTCCGTTTTATAATCGAAAGTGGAAATTTCCTATTTTTAAGATGGAAAATTTCACAGAAAGCTCTCTAGAACCAGATTCTGAGTCTGTGACTTGGTTTTTGGGTGGGCCACCCACTTTCCCCATTGACCGCTGGAGACACCAGTCACCAACTAATATGCATAAAAGTAAACTAGTGATGGAGCAACTAGGAGATTATGTGTTAGCGTCCTTTAAGAAATGCTAAAAACTAACAATTTCCTCTGTGTTTTCAATAACTAATTCAAAACACAGTGAACTGACCCAGAACTAGGAATGGACTGATGTAAATTTTTGGACCAATATAAATATTTGACATTAGTACTGCGAAAACCGATATTTGTTGATATTGTATATATCAATCAATTAAGTTTGTTTGTTTATCATATTTCAGCAACACAGCAGTTCAAAGTGCTTTGTTATCATGAAAACATAAACACATCATGAACACATCACACAGTCAGCAGTCGTGAAAACCAATAACAGACGTTACATTTTGACAAGAGCCATCATTAAAATCATTATCACCTCAAATATGTTGGTCAATGTTACATATTTTAAAAGCAACTCTAGAAACAGATTTAAAGGAACTCAGTGTTTCAACCTTTTGAGATTCATGAAACTAGTTTGTGAAATTATAAACAGTCTGCATTTTCTTCGCTTTTTGCCATCAAGACCAGATTAATATGCTATGAACTTGAAAACCGCATTTTATGTACTGTTAAAATACTGTTTTTACCGCAACCCACCCACTCAGCTCCTTCAGACTAGCAAGCAGCAATTAGCAAATAGCTGGTGGAACTGAACATCTGCTGAGCTCAGTATGTGAGCTACTTTGCAGTGAAACGCTGGTAAAAACGTTGTTAAAGGGTTAATAGAGGAGCGATGTTGTGCTGACTTCCCTTAGGCGAAGTTTCAGGAAAAGTAGGAGGTTTTTTTAAAGAGACAGAGACCCAATTTCAAGGCATTAAATTGCAAAATCAAATTTCTTTTAAGTCATATGAAACAAATAGCCTTTTTACTCAATACTGGCCCTTTAAAACAGTGGTCTCAAACTCCAGTCCTTGAGAGCCGGAGTCCTTCAACTTTTAGATGTGTCCCTTATCCTACACACTGGAATTAAATGGTGACAGTGTGTTACTAGCATGCCGCCAAGCTCTACGGAGCTCTGCTAATGAGTTAATACTGGAGCCAGTGGTGAACAATTGAACTAGTTCTTCCGTCCAGCATGCCATTGTATTCATCGCACATAAAACCCTTGAAGAATATCTGAATCAGCGTCAATGCTACGAAGCAATAAGCTCTATGGTCTGCATTACATCCACAACCAACCAAACATGGGAGTGGGGGAGGCTAACTTTTTCCTCCCACCCTTTCCACTTTATATGTATATATATATATTTATCAGTTCAATCTCTTTTATGTAGTGACGAATGAATTGAGCAGCCATAGATTTCGCCTTGTGTCGCACAAAACAAGGTGTCCTTCGTGGGAGAATACAGTCATGCTTCTCATTCCAAAGTCTTAGTGCTTTTTCCTTGAATAAATCATCCACCTCTATTGAATCCTTTTCATTCTCCTACACAGGCCCCACCATTCAGAGAGAAAAGAAAAGGACTCTGAATTACTTCAAGCTGGAGAGTTACCTTGCATAGAGGGGAATTAAGGACCATTTGCCAATATTGTGGATCAACTATGCGGGGAAGAAAAGCGGCATTCTTGTGTTACCTGGCTGGGGAATAAAGCCACAATGGACTTCAAACAAGAAACCAGTGCACAATCTGCCGACTGATTTTTTTACCTGAGGGACCTTGGACTTTTTTTTTCTACAACAAACAGTTTGCAGCAACGACGAGCATAAAAGAGAGCGTCTGAATAGTTGTATTACCCTCCTGGCCTTTGTCAGGAAGAATGCGGGCCATTCATTGCACGTCAATGGGTGACCCCCAGACTCATAATTCGTCAGCGTTGAGCAGCGGAGTAAACAGCTGCCTTCAGAGGCTGTTGATTTTTTGAGAGCTGTTTAGGTGAGGTTTATAATTTGGAAAGTTTTTGCACATATTTTGGGAGCTATAAGCTCCTTCATGCGCCCTTGTCTGTTGAACACTGGTTGAACCCATTGGAACAATGCCGCGAATCGCAGAAATCAACACGCACGCACATCTTCCTGTTGAAGCGACAGAAAATCAGAGGTGGCAATACAAAACATCCAGCCGGTAAAATCAAATAATCTTTCAGAAGAGGCTTCAAAGTGAATATGCAGGTGTGATGTGTGAGTCGGCTGACTAACCCCGGCTTGCTCTTCTGGGTGCCCGCACTCTCCCCCCCCCACCTGAGTGACACTCTCTTGAGCTCTGCTCCAGTTTCCAGGCCCTCTAACAGTGAGATAAGACTCTTATCACCGCCAGGAGTGAAGATTTGGCCTCAATCCAAGGGGAACCAACGGAGCAGCAAAACCACTGTCTAGACACTTAAAGTGAACTAAAAGCAACAATGCTCCGTTTGACAGGAAACACTAAAGGGCTGTCGCTGCGGCACGGCAAGTCGTGGAGGCTGTAGTTCAGACAATGTCATTGTGCGAGAGCGCCTCAGCAGATCCCTTCCTTTTTCCCTGGACTACCCCTCTTCCCCCACCCATCGCCAGCTAGCATGAAACCTCTGCAGTTCCAGAGGAAGAGACGCTGGAGAGATCTGATAAAGTACAGAACCAATACTTGGCTTATGACACACATGAAGTTATATGAAGATATATATAGTTTTTTTAATTTTTATTTTTTTATTTATTTCTCGGAACACATTCGATACGTCGACATACAAAGTAATAATTCCACTCGAGCTAAATACGTTCAGGCAACAGGCAAAGGACGTTTAGATTAACAAGTTTCAGGTGAAAACCACAGGTGGTATCTGTACGTTAGATAGCAGAGGTGAAGATTTGCCTTAGAAACAAAGCTAAACGACAAGAAATGGCAGCTAGCTAGCTAACTAGCTAGCGGGCGGTGGCCGGAGCGTGCAGGAACACGAGGCTCTGCGTGTCATCTAACGCCTCTCCAAGCAGGAACTCAACTGGAGGTTTTCCCACAATATGTGGTTTTAAGAGGTAAAACAAAAACCCAGATGTGTTTGAGATCTAGAGATTGCTTTAGATGATGACACAAAAACGCAGCAGCCAGAAGCAAAATTCTGCCTTCAGCCCTGTGATCCTGATGCTTAAATTACTGATCTGTAAGGCTTGATGTTTAGAACCCATTTTGCATCTCTTAAAGGAGTAAATATCACAGGGACTGATTAGCGTATGTGATTGCAATCTGGTCTGCATGCTCCACAGAAACTGAATGATAATGTAGAGAAACCGTCAAAATAACGTGAGCTAAGCATGAGGAATTTTGATTGAGTCGATGGGAAACGTTTTGTTGACATTTTTCTTGTAAGAATGAACTATAAGAAAGGGAATGGAATAAATTATTGGCCACATGTGACCCCTGCTGGTCACTCGGCTGGATTTCCCTGCTCCTTTCTAACCACTCAAGTGCTGACAAAGTCAAAAGATTGCCACAGCAATGTGGGGGTGAAGATTCTCCCTTTGGTGCTGGAAACCCGGGCAATCGGCATTTTACTCTGTAACATGTCAAGTGTTGCAATTTTGGAAGTAATTAGAGGTGCATTGTGTCATCAGCCCATTGTGCTGCGATTAAAAGCATGACTTTACTGTAATAATGATCCGTAAGAGGCTGTGGAAATGTGTGCGTGCGCTACATCACTGATTAAATTAGACCTGAAAGTGGAAAACAAGGTTGCCGAGTGGTTCAGGAAAAATGTTCACAGCAGCCTATTATTAAACAGTATATCAACACATAGTCTAATTATGTTTATCAGGAATTGTTGACATCACTGGCAACAAGCATACAATCACCGATGATATCAGTTACAGCTGATGTAAAGGCAGCAGTAAAGCAGATTCACTGAAAGTGAACACATCTCCATTAAGATAAAGAGATTTTACACTGCAAAAACTCAAATAATTTTGGTCTAGTTTCTAGTGGAAGTATCTCGGTACACTTCAAACAAGACAAAGCCAACTTATAAGTAACTTTTCAGCAACAAACAGGAGCTTGTTTTAAGTCAATAATTCCTTAGTATTGCTGAAAAATTACTAGTTTCATACACTTATAACATTTTTCTTATAGGTGAAATAATCTACCAATGGAACTGATACTTTTTCATCAACATGAAGGATTTGTTCACTTAAAACAAGATCCTGTATCTTGCTGAAAAGTTACTTATAAGTTAGGTTTGTCTTATTTCAAGTGTACTAAGATACTTGCACCAGAAACTAGACCAAATCTTATCAAAATCTTACTTGATAAGATTTTGTGTTTATGCTTTTTTTTCTCTGCATTAGCATCCTTTTGTTAAATCTACTGTTGGAAGGCAGGTTTAAAATAATTGAAAGGAAGTTATTATACAAAGGTGTAGGTCAGTAGAAACCAATGTGAACACAAGACAGAAACCAGTAAGGGAGGCTGCCAAGAGGCTGATAGTAACACTGAAGAAGCTTCAGTAATTGCCAATAAGTACTAGTTGCTGTCTATGTGTAGAACAATCTGGTGAATCCTTCAAATGTTTCGGCTAAGAACTAGAGTGGCAAGATGGACGCATTTTCTTCTAAAGAAAAAAAAAAACATCCAGGGAAAAAAATCTCAAAATAAAATCCAACTGAAGTCTTTGAGCAAAGATTTTGTTGGTTCTGTTTGTGACAGAACCAACACACAAAGAAATGTGGTATTTCCAACATCATGCTAGCCTGGTAAAAACTGTGCTGAGGTTCATACAGAAGGTCTGGACCCTCGGTTATTTAGAAACTATTGCTTGATGGAGGCATAGACTAAAATCTTACCCAATAGCTGACATTTGGCCTCGATTTATTTAGTGCACCAGTTTGACAAAATGAAGGTTACAAATCCCCCACTATGATATTTTAATATTTTTGGAAGCGTGGCCAATATGCCCAGAGCGACTTTGTTCACTTCTTCCAATGCCATTGATAAAACTACAGGCAGACTACAATTCTGAAACAAAGATCATCATTATCATTCACAACTTCTCCTCCTGTTCGCTAATTGGCCCGGTTGAAATTCTACCGCAGGAATCCAACTTAATGGGAGATGTTCCGGACGGAGCAGCAAAGGGAGATGAGAATCATCAAAGTGGATGAAATTGTGAATAGTTCCAAGTATCAGTCAATTTTGATCCAAAACTTTTGGGAGTCTGCTTGACAGCTGAAAATGAACTTGAATTTCTGTTTTCAGTATCATAGAAAGTCCAGCCAAATCAACAAAAGAAGAACTGTACCTGAAGAAAAGCAATGTTTTGAAATGAATCTGCCACAACTCTGGCAAAGACCTGATGGTCATTTTTACAACTTCTTTCATCAGAACTGGTGGAATGTAGTAGACCGGTTCCAATAGCAGCAAGAGATCATCAGCTTGATGCTACCTACTGTACTTGAGCGTTGACAAAGTTGGTAATTAGTGAGACCAAATAACTCTTTCTAGGAGGAAGGATAGAAGATAGCCATGAAATGTCTTTACTTTATCATCCTACATGGATTATATTTGCAACATATTAAGACTCACTCAAGCTAACTGAGAATTACTAATGTCTGGTTAATTCTGAGGATATTCAGTCAGAAATCTTAGTAAACTAAATAAACTCAATATCTGGTTTAAACCACTTCTCTCTCCGGTGTTTATCATAGCGAATGACTACATTTACTTTTTACAACTTGCAATCAACATTTGACATAACAGAAGAAAAACAGAACTTTTTCAAAATAAAAGTATAGTTTGTGTTTAATTTATTTGTGTATTTTCTTTTTTTAAATGGAAGGCTTTCACATAATATTGTATTTGTTTATGCTTTCTATGTCACTTTGTACATCTTGATCACTACAAAAGGCTATGAACTTAATAGATGTAATTTATTGAATAAATCTATTTTATAATAGGTTTGGGGTTTTAATGCTCTTAACAAAGTCACTGACTGGGCTTAAAAGCAATATTTGTTTGTTTGGTTATTTGTTTTTACTTGTGAATGTGTTTGAAAAAGGAATTTTTTTTCTGTTCAATAATTTGTGATTGGTGAAAACCAGCTTCTATCAAAATACCAGTTTGGATACAATAATAATTATGTAACAAAGATTTCCAAATAATAGTATTTCTTTATGTAACAGATGGCGGCCAATTTTTGTGACACATGTAGAGTTTGAGTTGTTCAGTTTTTAGGCTCCCTGCACAAATCAATGAGTGAGAAATCCCAGTCTGCCAACGCCATCTAGTGGATAGAGGTGTGTAATTGTTGCACCACATGAAAGTGTTGAGCATAACTTTTACTTTCTTGGATTTCTTCCTTAAATAAGTGGAAAATAAACTGGAGACAGAGTATATATTTGTATATGTATATATATAACAATTAAAATATCATCACAAATAAGCAAAAGAGCAAATTAAATGCTGAACTTATTACTGTTGAACTTCAGAGTAACCTCTAAATTCAGTAAAAGTACTGCCTAGCACTATTTTGCAATTATCTCCAGTGCTGTATTAAGTCAGGTGTACAACAAATTTGGAGTTTTATAAGGCAACTACCTTGTCTTTCTGAGATCAGGTTTGCCAGTCAGCTTGATGGTTTGGTGACAAGAAGCTCAACTTTTCACTCCTCAGAGTAAAAGGTCAGTTCCATCTGAATACCCAGTAGAGTTTAGAAAACTCCATGTCTTTACGTTTGTGATGGTGGGATGGAAAAGGTATCTACTAACATGAAGAAAATATTTCCAGGTACGTCATTTTTAAACCCCACAGAAAGTGAAAAGTCATGGATTCCTGCTTAGAACAATGGAGTCAATCTCAATCGCACAAGGTGCAACAACTTGAAACATGGTTGCAGGTCAAAGAACGATTAAATGGCCTACCATTGTATAGCACTCTATCAAGTCAGAGGAATCCAAAGCTGTTTTGCTCTTGCAGGAAAAAGACAGACTTGTCTCATTTTGACAGTAACACCATTTCAGCAAAAACATGTTTTGTTCTCCCTGGCTTTTTGTCAGCAGAGCCTGCTCATCATCCATTTCCAGAGTAAATTTCTGCCAAAAACTCTGAAATCTTTAGATTAATCTCAGAAAGTTAGAAAAAAAAAAACAGACAATTTGGAAATCTCTGAGTTTCAAATGTCGAAAATTTGACATTTGAAACTCAGAAAGTGTCAACGTTTTTGTAGAAGATTAATCTAAAAAATTTCTTCATTTTCTAGCATTTTAAACTTTTGGAGCTCATAAATTTCCCTTTTTTTTTTTCTAGGAAATGTCTGAGGTTAATATAGAAATTGACTTATTTATTTTTTTCCTCTCTACAAAGTCTTAAAAATACGCCGCCATAGGACTACCAAGCATGCAAACATGCATGTTTACAGGTTCTGGCTGCAGTTTAAAGTAATTATTATGCAGTTTGTTATGTAAAATCAACTCTTTTTTTTTTAGCTTTAGATTACATTGTAATGTCATCAAAAACATACCTGAAGTGTTGCTTTGATTCATATTTGAGAAGTCCCCTCGCGTCACCTGGTAGCCATTCGGTTTACAGAAAGAAGTGCAGCTTAACCGAGCGCTGCCTTTCCCACGAAGCTCCTCCTTGGTGCTGCGCTCTCCGAGCCGCCCTCACCCACAGCCTCCGCCACTCGGCTCCTTCAGACAAGCGGCAGCAGCAATTAGCAAACATGTGGCGGAAGTGTGGGTCTGCTTAACGCATTATTCGAGCTACTGCTCTGTGAAACGATGGTAAAAACGTTAATAGAGGAACGCTGTTGCGACGGCGAGTTGAAAGCGGACTGTCAGAAAGAGCGTGAGCCTCTTAAAGCGACAGAGGTCCAATTTGAAGACGTTACATTGCAAAGTCACGTTTCTTTTAAGTCCTGTTTGATATATACAACAATTTTATAAGAACAGAAAGTCATAATTACTTGGTTGTGCTATATTAAATTGCACTGTCTGGCTGGAAAATTCATAATATTACATAGCTTTGCTTATGTAACCACTATCTAACCAACTGGTGCAGCATTATTAATAGTTAGCTGTGTGGAATTGTGTCTTTGAAAGTCCTTGTCTCTTAAAAAACGGGTAGGTTCAAGGCATTAGTGTTCATTATTTTAAAAGAATTGTGATGTGAAATTTTCTTTAAAAAAAACATGAGTATGCAAACAGGAACTAGAATATTTCATAACGCTGCTCCATCTGTAACCCCAATAACAGTGTTTTTTTGTTGTTGTTGTTGTTGTTTTTGCCTCTAATTTTCATCTAGTGAGGTTCAAAGGCTCTAAGAATGCAAACACATTTCTAATACTGAAAAGAAAAAAATCTGCTCATCTAAAAAGAAATTGTTTAAATATACAGCTTGTATAAAGGAATCCGTCTTCTGGTGATGCACCAATCCTCTAAAAAAAGGAGGGTAATCTCATACAGTTCGTACTGAAGTTGAAGTTTGTTGTTGGTGTGCAAATAAAAGACAGAAAGAGGAGATACAAGAAAGTAAGGGAGAGAAGATAAGAAGCCACTCGACTCTTTCATGTTGCAAGATGCAGGAGCAGATCGGCAGCAGAAGGCGAGTAATATGGCGACAAAAAAAAAAAAAAAAACGCCCAAAGACACGAATCCAACTCTCAAATGTTTCTCTCTTTTCAGATTCAGAACTGCTTTGGCTTTCAAGGCAATCTCAATGGGCAGAGGGAATCCTGAGGCCACCTAGATCGCTCTCCAAACACTTAGCAGAGACACTTTCTCTTAAATCACCTGCTATCTTAATCTGACAGCCCGACTCGATTACAAGGCAGAAAAATTGCTTTCCTTGCCACCAGCAGTCGTTGGGAAATTATCTTAATTGTGTCGTGATTATGCCTCAGAGCTCCAGTGAGAGCTTTTCCAATGCTCCTTTCAAACACAAACTCAGCTCAGTCTCAGGAGGAGAAGGGATGGTTCATAATTCTGACCAAAATGGACAACAAACATGAAAGAAGGAGGATTTTAACAGAAAAGCTGCTTGGATAAATAACATTAACCCAATTTCTGCGTCAAAATTTAAGGAAGAAGTCAACTGGAGTGAAGTCAACTTTTCCAATATTTTGACATTCTCCAAATACAATCGCCTAGGTATTTTATTGGGAATTTATGCGAGAAGCTAATAATAATCGATTAGCAAAAAATAAAAATAAATCAATTCAAATTTGACCCAAAGGAAAATTCAATGCAACTCATTTCATCAAGTACCTCATTGTTGAAGGTGATGCTGTTAGCATGAAGCCTTCTCAGCTCCTCTGGGGTCATAGTTCAGGTGTGATTGGAGCATTTCAGATGTTAATTGGTTGCTTCCACTTGTAAAAATAACATCTCGTTGGCACTATATGTCGTGGCAACGAGAAAAAAGAAAAAACCTTCCAGTTGCCCAGCATCCAAAACCAGGTGGAATAATTGTCGTGTTCGGCTCCACTTAACAGAAACGAACTATACAAACTATATCTCCCAGCTTTCATTGTTCTGGAAATATAACGCGAACGAACCCGCTTTATAAAACACAGAACATATATATGTCTTTGAAGTCAGGAAAAGGACGTTTAGAAAAACGTAAACTAGAATGCATATCCATCTCTCATTTAAAGAGCCACGTGCAAAATCCTCTGACGTCAGCCGAAGCGGCCTCTGCATCCGTCGACGTAAGGTGCCTTTTAGGTTTTCAAACCAACTAGTGCAGGGCCGTCTGACTAAAAATTCGTATCACGTTTTTTAAAGATTCTGGCGGTTTCACAGTTTATCACGATAAATATAAATCTGACTTATGTTTTTTCCTGACTGCTTGTATATACGTTTGTGGCCTATTTTACTCGCAGGAGTACAAGGTAAATCAAGGCTGCAACAAAAGTATCAATTACTTTGTCCCAACAAAATTACACTGATGAGTCAATATGAAATTGTAGAAAGAGATGTAGAATGTAAACTGCTTTTATTGTGCAGAACGCAACATAAAAAATATGCCAATTTAATCACTTTTTATTTTTATTTATTCATCAAATTATTTAGAAAATAATTTGAGTTTATTCCATAATATCCACAATTTCACCTATAATACTCAGGATTTAAGTATTCAAGTGTTGCAAGTATGTACTGGAAGACAAATGCCATCCTTGAAGCCATGTTATTAAAGTATTATCGTCACACTAAATATTCCAAGCGTGAACCGCTTCTGTGTTTTCCATTAAATAAACATTTCACATTAAGACCAACAGTAAGAAAACCATTCGAAGTGAACAGCTTGATAAATGCAACATTAAGAACGTTATAGCAATCTGGCTAAAGTATTTTCGGTCCAGTAAGACATACCTCGAATCGTTTTAATCAATCCTCTGAACCAGGCTCTCTTTACCGTCTGTAGCGGCTTCACGTCCTTTAATTGGTTGATTGATAATGTCACGCTATCCCAGGCGTCGGAATTTTTAAAAACCCAATATATTTTATTTAATCGTGTGGCCTCGAATCTTTGCCACTTTTTTTCTTTTTATATCTCCCGTCTCTCTTTATCAGCCATCTGGTTTTTAATTATTCCAACGTGATTAGCTGTTAGCCAATAGACTGTTCCGCTACCTGGCTGAGCCAATCAGCGCTCTCCAGCGCTTCTAGTGGCGAACAATATTATATATTCAGTTTTCTCAACTATACCGCGGCGTGGCGGATTATGATGAATTCATACCGGATATACCGTTACACTGTAAAGAATCCATCAGCTAGGACTTCAGCTCATCTACCGCATCAGAACGAGTGTTTCCATTTCATCGTTTTTGCTTAACTTTTGGACATCGCTTTGAGCCGAGCAATGGAGATCACCACATAACCAGAGATCATTCTGTTGTTTGGGCCAAAATGCTGAAAATGATTTATTATGCTTAATGTTTTACTGAATAGATTCTTTGTTCAACATGTGATCCAAATTTTGTCATTTAATTTTTATAGTGACCTTCCACAATTTTCTATTTTTAGATATACTCATGAACTGCTAAATTCTCAAACATCCATCTTATCCAGTCACCTCACAGCTTTGTGTTGGTCAATCATGAATATTAATTTGTGATGAACCCAAAAATGACACCAGAGATTAAAAAGTGTTTTCAATTTTTTTATTGGCTTTTGGACAATTTTTTCCAGTGTCGCCCATAACCGTTCACTTCATGGTATTTGCATAATCTTTCGTTCAGTACTAGGAGGATATAAACCAAGGTAGGTAGATGCTAGACATTTACTTAGCAGCTAGTAGGCTAAACATACACGCCAAGTAAAACACACAACTGGGAAGAAATGTTTTTGAAAGAATGAGGAAACACCTTGCAGTTGTCTACTGAAAGCAACTCATCTCTACCTGGTTTGTATCTTTCTAGTTGTAAGGCTGAAATAAAAATAAAAACTAAAAAAGGGAGGGGCCATTGCAGATGGGATCTGCATAGCAACTGGAAGACAAAGGGACTGGACACTGACCCATTACAGAGGGCGAAGAACGCGGGACGTCGTTAAAGTTGGCACAAGATGGTCGACTTCCGTAGAGTGATCTACTTTATAATGTAACGAATCTATTTAAAACAGTTAGTGTGAGGTTTTGATGCTGTGGAGCTCTAGCCTAGTGTTGTAGAAAGTTTAGGTGTGGCATGATCTCCAAGCATCTGGCAGTTTGAGTTGGTGCCATTCTGTGGTGGCTGAAACTCAGCCAACACCCTCCCCTCTCGTTCCCTCCCCAACACCTTCCATCACAGCTCACCAATTCATAAGGCTACAAGGTGGGAGCCGAAGTTTGATCGTTCGCACAGCAGCACAGGTATGAGCACATGGAAGGACATGATTGGACGATCACTATAGTGTGGAAACGGATGACTACGTCATTTTCACTGGGCTACATGGATGAAGCAGGAAGGGACGTGGGAACCCTCTACGACTGATGTTTAAGTTTGAACACTAAAAATCAGTATCTCCCCACCCCCAGTGTTCCTGCAAAAGGCAACTAAGATCAGGGCAGCGCACGTAAAAAGTAGTGATGTCTTTGTCATCACGATTTGGTAGAACAGTTCAAACCACAATGAGGCGTCTGGTCTAAAACATTTAAAACATCGGTGTAGACGCGATGGCAACGCGGCCGGAACATTTAGGCTCGAGACCGTACGAGTGAACGCAGACACGAAGCTCACGATGGATTACAGTATCTGAAAGCTCTTATTGTGGACTGGTGACCGAGATGCAGGATGATATTCTGAGAACTAAAGACTTTGAGGGTCAGCGGTCAGTCCAGGTCCAGAGGTTTTTTGGGGGGGGGTTTAGGAGGGATGCAGATGGACTTGGTGGAGGGGAAGATTTGACTAATTACGTTTAAGCCAATGGCTTAAAAGCGTTTGGGTCCCCAGGGCGACGCCTTCGCTTGGACCGGAGCGCCAAAGCTTGGGAAGTCTTCTGAGCTGCTCATGTCAGGAGCCTGAAAGAAAAAGGAGCAAATGGATTCAGAAAAACTAGTGAGGCAGAGTGGAATAGCAGCAGGTTGGGCAAGTCTCACCTTCTCGTTGCCAGTGGCCCAGGGAGCCTCTCTAACCACGAAACCTTTGGAATGGCCACGCTGCTCGTCCGCAGCAGCAACGCTGCCACCAGGTGGCCTCATGTATGCCATCTTTGCTTCATTTTCCACAACATCGGACAACTGAAAATAAAATAAAAAAAAAAAGTGCATGAGCAAACATTTGGCATTTGATCGTGACTGGACAAAAAGAAAGAAAAAAATGTTCAGAGGAGCTTACATATTCCTCTTCCAGGTTCAGGAGGTGATCGATGGCTTCATCCACGTGTTCAGGACGACCTACTACTGTCACAAGGTTTGGGTCTGCAGCGCCACTCTGTGGAAACCTGAGGTCAATCTGAAAACATAGAGAAGTCACGTTAAACTTAATGTTTAAGTCATAATAAAAATAAAAAAAAGACATTTTCAATAAAATAATATGGCTAGAAATTTTCTAGAACCTGTTTTTGACTTAAAAGCTCTGTGAATTTACATGTTTAGCTCTTGCCTTACTGTAATTAAAAGTCTGTACATTTACAAGAACATTTAAATGGCATCTGAGGTTTTAGTTGAGTTCCTTTGTGCATGTTCTAGACAGGAGGATATTTCAGCTCTACTGAAGTTCACCTTAAACTCATCCATGATCTTGCGGATGCCCTTGCCCCGAGCGCCAATGATGCGGGCGTGAACCCTGCTGTCCAGGGTGATGTTCTCGGTGATCATCTCCTCCAGCTCGTCCACTATAGCCTGGATAGCCTCCCGTGCAGCTATAGCGTTCTGCTCGTACCCTGTAATCGTGATCTGATCCTTTGAAGAAGGAAGAAGAAAAAAAATAAGATTTGAGCCATTCTATTTAATAAATGTGTTAAGAAAAAATTACTTTAAGCATTGGTTTCCCATACTATACCTGGTTTTCATCATTCTTCTCTGGGAACTGGATGTTCACATCATGCTCTGTGCGGATGTTTGTGATGATGGCGCCCTTGCGGCCGATGATTTTTGGGTGATACTTTGGGTCCACAGTGATGGTCAGTTTGAAGCTCTTGAGTGCCTGCAGGTTCAGGAGAGATTTTTTGCACAAAACTTGTTTTATTGCCCAATTTTATGCATTTGAAACTTTTGTGCTGATGTGTTGTGCATGACCTTAACAAGGTGACCTATTATGATTCCTTGAGCAGGTTAAGACAGGCCAAAACATGTTTACATTTTTTTGTACCAATATTCTTAGATAACGAGATTTGAGTGTGATCAGTTCTGTGTATCCAGGTAATTTCACAATGAGTTGTTTTAGGGCTTCTGTCATTTTAAATCAAAATAAGCTGCTGCTGGCCACACCCCTGAACTCACTGTAGGCTGCAAACAGATGCTTGATTATACGACTTTATGTCTGAAAAGCAGAAGTGGAGCCTCCTGCACAACCAACAAGAATGAAGCAAGTGTATTCTGGATGGCAAGTCAACAACAAAACGCATATCTTTTCCAGTAGCCGTTGTACGGACCATACAGCAGTAAAACTAGACAACCAAATGTGCAGGAGCTCAGCTTGGGTTGCTAAGTAACAGCGCCGTGCCTGTCATTCGTGACTTTACAGTTGAGAGGTTTTTGAAACCAATCATTTTCCAAATATAAAAAAAAAAAGAAAACATGAATTTATTGCCAAAAAACCCCACCAGTTTTTAGAAGCAGTAGAAACCAAATGGAAGAACAGAATTTGAATTTTGCATAATAGTTCCCATTTGAGATAATATTAAAGTTTAAGAGCAGGACTAAGAAAATCATCCCAGTTTTGTGTTGCATCTTGTTAAAGAGGCTGAAGCAGAACAACTTGAAAGAACTACAAATACAAACCCGTTCCGCCTGCTCAGCCTGCAGCTCCTTGACCCGCTCGAAGAGGCCTTCTTTGGCACGGTCAAGGTGAGAGGCCAAGCCGGTGATGGCGATTTTATCAGACTGCTGGTCAGGAGGAGGCACTTGTATGTTTACCTGGAAGCACATTGAAGTCATGAGGAAGCTCCACTGAGCCCACATTGCATTTTAACTGATTTTAAAAGATGGTGTACCTCAAATTCATCCATCATCTTACGAATTCCACTTCCTTTTTGTCCAATAATGTATCGATGAAGCTCAAAAGGCACTTCCACCTCAATTGTGACGGGAACCAGGGCCTGCAGAGAGGAGAAGACTCTTAGATGTAGAAAAGCAACTGACCAAACTGAGGCGTGGCGTCAGCTCTGACCTTCAGCGCTTCCAAGGCAGCCTCACAGCGCTCTTTGCGACCAGAAATCAAAATCACATCACACTTTTTGGGAGCGTTTGGGTCGACAGGTTCTTTCACTTCACCATTGGCCTCTCCGTTCTCCTGAACGGGAGCTTCTGCAGGAGGTGCTGATAAACAAACACATATACACACCGTTAACTGTTTGAAGCCAGAAACGCTCCTTTTTGTTTAAAGTTTGGTCAGAAACACAATGAAGGCCTGCTTTTACCTTGTGGGTCCTCACGCTCTGGAAACTTAATCTGCACGTTGTGATCTCTGGTGATCTGCTGAATACGTGAGCCCTTGGGACCCATGATGGAACGGTGGAACTTTTGAGAGATCACACAATCGACGGTCACCTGAGCCTCCTGGGGGTGGGGGGAGACAAACAAACAAACAAAAAAAAAATCATCAAGTAAAAATCTTAGAAGAAAGAAACAAGAGTTAAAAAAAAACAAAAAAAAAAAACAACCAACACTTACCAGGTCCTCAACAATCTCCTGCATACGCTTCTTGGCTGCCTCCACACATTCTTTGGCTCCTTTGAGGGTGACCTTGTCGCTCTGGGAGGCGGTTCGAGGGAAGCTCACCATGACGCCACCGTACTCATCAGCAAGGTCCCTGAGGACCTGACCCCGGCGGGCCACAAAGTAGCGATGGTACTTGGGATCGACGTTCATTGTGTCCTCCACAATGTTGTCCTTAAACCACAAAGTGGACATCACTTTTTAGAAACCACAAATTAGTTCAAATTGGCTTCACAGAAACAGAATAATCTGCACCTTTCACCCACTCAAATTTAAGACCATTATGAATGGAATCTAAGACCTACATATCTACTGAAGTATAGTACTGGCATTAAATTTGTTCTTACCCATAATAGATGCAAACAAAGCTAGCAAGGTAGCTGCTAACATACTCTAGCTAGCAAGAGTGTTGGTGAGTTACCAGCAGCCTCAAAAGTCCACAGTCTCAGAACACAAAGATATTCGAGTGCAACTCAAACTTTTGCCTGACAAAAAATGTCCCACAAGAGGAAAAAAACATTACACCAGAAATATCAAATAGGCCTCAAGGTTTTCCCTTTGAACCCACATACCAGCGTATGCCTGTAACGGACTTTTTTTTTTTCATACCAAACTCTTGATGAGCTCCTCCAGCTCCTTCTGGGCTGTCCGAACCGCCTCCTCAGTCCCGACCACAGTGATGAGTTCTTGGTCTTTGTCCTCAGAGGTGGGGAAAATGATTCTGGCACCGGTGCTGTCGCGGACCTTCCGGATGTTTCCGCCGCCTTTCCCAATGAGAAACTTGTGGTATTCTGGTTTTGCGTGCAGCTCAGCAGTGAAGCTCTTTATTTGCTGTGAAAGATGGTTTACCAAATTTTAAATTTAGAGTTCAGTAGGACTTTTCAGAATAAATTTATGATAGTTGACAGCTATGAAGAGGTGGTAACCACCCTAAAGTGTAGGTGGCTTTAGGGTGGACGAGTGTTAAACATTTTCTCACTGGCAAACATCAATACGATAGTATAAACACACGGCAAAATAAAATGTTTGCAAATTTAGCAAGGAAGTTGAAAGACTTGTATGAACCTTTTCCTCTGCTAAAGCAAGCAGTTGCTGCTTTGCTTTCTCCACCTCCTCCACTGGGCCTCTGATGGTGACTTTATCGATCCCTGAGCCCTCAGTGGGGAAGTGGATGTGCACGCCGCCACACTCCTCCATGATGGAGCGCACCAGGCGGCCCTTTGAGCCAATCAGCGAATTGTGCAACTTGGAGGGGATGGACACGTCCATTTCTGTGATGTTGGCCTGAATGCAGAGAGACAAGAATTAATAAACTGCAGTTTTACTATCATACAATCAGATGAACAGGGTCTCACGAGTGTTTACCAGTTCTTTCTGAATAGCCAAAATGCGGTTCCTTGCAGCTTCACAGTTTGCCTTCTTCCCTGTAATGACGATCATTTCAGAGTTGCTGTTTTCGGCAGGGAGGTCGATTTTGGTGTTTGTTTCCTCTCGGATCTACAGCATTAAAGATCTTGTTTAAGGCTTCTTCTTGAATTGAGGGTGCAATACAGAAAGAAAAAAAAAGTTCAACATACAGCACCTTCTTGATGTTTGCTCCTCCTTTTCCAATTATGTTCCTATGAAACTGCTTGAAGATGGGGACGGACAGAGTCTGGCTGTTCTCCACCTAAACCAGCAAAAATGAAAATGTGAACGCACAGTTACTGAAGGGATTCACCAACTCAAATTCCATTCACAAAAGTCTTAAATTTAAGACCTATATCTCCACAGAAAAGTACAAACTTCCTTCAGCCAAGTGGAGATGATTGCACTTACCCATAATTGATGCAAAAAGAGAGCTAGCAAGTGTGTTAGTGAGGACCGTTGGCCTCAACCGCCTTGACACAGAACACAATAAAGTACTTTTGCCTGACAGTTTGAGTTATTTGTTTTTCTGACAAAAGTCTTACAAGAAAAACAAACTGAATATACAAGATTAAATAGTCCTGCCAAGAGAAAACCTAAGACCTGTAATGTTAGATAATGATAATCAGAGACCTAGTAATAATGGGCAAAAAAAAAATAAAATAAATAAAAATCAGTAAAATGAAGACATTTTAAGGCCTTAATTTTAGATACATGCATGCAATATTTTAAGGATGCACAGACATCGTGTGCTGCACCTCAAAATGTGTATCACAGTAGTAATAAAAAAGGGAAAAATTTATTTAAAAAAAACAACTGACAGTTTACCATTTCAGCCACCATCTTCTGCATGAACTTGGAGCATTTTTCCACCTCGTTCCGAGGCCCTCTAAGTTGAACGATGTCACTCTTCTGTGCTGGGTCGGGGAAATTGATGATGACCTGGAACAAACGTTACGGAGCCCTTCAGAGACCGCCAGTAGCTTCAGTACAGAGCAAATGCAAACCAATACGAGGAGTTAGAACTGACCTCTGGAAATTTGTCCCGCACTTCCTTTATCTTCTCCCCTTTTTGCCCGATGATGGCTCTGTGTAAACGATGTTCGATGATCAAGTCCTTTGTACGCTCGTTCTCCTGCAAGCCCCACAAGTTATTGAGCAACGCGAGGCTGTACGTTGAACTACATGTAGCTTCTCAGCGCTGTGTACCAACCATGCGTGACGCTAGCTCCAGCAGCTCTTTCTTGGCTTCCTGCACACCCTGGGGATCCCCCTCTATGCGAATCAGGTTGCTCTTCTCGTTGTCAGGGGGGATGCGGACTGTCACCTTGTGCAACTCTTTGATGCGGTTGACTAAAAGTTAAAAATCAGAAAACAGATTGTTTGTAAGCACAAAAATAATAATTTTTTTAAAATTTATTATGCAGTTTCAGGAGCACACTTACTGTTGACGCCTCCTTTTCCAATCAGGTGACGATGGAATTTGGGATCCACAGTGATCTCTGCATAGTCCATTCGACTTACCTGTTAAAAGGCAAAATAATAAATAAATGAATAAATAATGAGACGTGTGCCTTCCATGAGTAGAAATGCACCACGAATGGCCTCGGACCAAATCGGATGGTTTTTAACTTCATTAAGTCAGAAATCCTCTTTCACAGATGACTGAATTCATCATTCCTAAATTCTACCAAATCATGTCACTATTTGGTGTAGACATTGTCACAGAGAAGAAATCTTAAGTTTTTAGTATCAGCAGGTCAAAGATTTTCTTCAAGTACAGAAGATAATTCATTTGCTAGACTTCAGTGAAAATGAATCCTCACCAAATCCGTAACAATGGCCTCAATCTGACTCTGCACCATCTGCACGTCTTTGGTTGGTCCTTCCAAAGTGATTTTATCTTCTCCCTCGGTGAACTCAATGTGCACCTGAACAAACAATAAAAACATCAATTCATTTAGCACCACTAAACACTCAAACTTCTTCCACTCTAGACGACACTCACCTTGGGCATCTGTTGGGTGATCTTAGCCAAGTTCTGTCCCTTTTTGCCAATGATGAAACGATGAAGCCAAGAAGGAGCTGACACCGAGGAAACAGTATAACTGTTTGCCTGAAAACAGAAACAAAAAGTTAGTTTTACCTCCAACTCTCATGCCCTCAGGTTAGCATTTTCACTCGGCATCAGAAACGCCTGTACCTTGGCGTACACTTCGGTGAGGGCCTGCCCCAGGCGGTCAGGCTCTCCACGAAGGATGACTGTTTCTGAGCTGTTGTCTGAAGGTGGGATCTCAACCGAGACGCCAGTTCTATCCAGGATCTCCTGCAGGGTGTTTCCCTTGGGGCCGACGACATACTTGTGCTGAGACTTCTTCACCTCCACTGCAATCGTGGTGGTACTCTTCTTCTGCAGGAGACACAAAGACCAGATATTTGTACCTTTTGACAGGAACTAAACATTGTTCTATACAATCAGATTTTTGTTGCCTCCACCTCACCTTCTCCTCATGGATCTTCTTGATCAAAGCCACAGCAAGAGCCACCTGCTCCTTTTCCCCAGTGATGACAATCTCATTCTTATTCACGCTTGGAGGGGGGACATTAATGCGAGCACCAGTTTCCTGCATCATCTCTCCGACTATCTTATTGTAGGCACCGGTGATAAAGGGATGGTACACCTTATCAATGTTCACCCTCTCCACAGCACGCTTATCCTATTTTTTTAAAAAATGCATAAGAAAAGTTAAAAATGGCAAAACCGGGAAATAAAAATGAATGTGGAAATGCTTCCGCAGGGCATCAATATTACCTGCTCAGCAGAGATCAACAGGATCTCATGCTTTGCCTTTTCCAGACCCTCCTTGGTACCAGAGATCTTGATCTGGTTGCTGGGGTCGTCGGGTCGTGGGATCTGGATCTTGGTGGCAGTCTTGAGCTCTAGCTCCTGAAGCTTCTCCCCATTTTTGCCGATGACAAAGCGATGGTGTTCCTTCGGGATAGCGACAGTCGCTGAAGCCTGAAAAAAGCCGAAACAAAAAAAAACATTTCAGCCATCTTTGTCACAGACAATAAATGTTGAGCAATAGAAATTCCAAAGCGTCGTACTTGAGTCTGCAGTCGGGACACAATCTCCTTGCGGGCCTTCATCACAGCATCCAGCTTCCCAGACACCATGATGGAGAGACCCTGGTCTTTAGCCAAGGAGAGTTCCAGGTGGGCTCCGGTCCTGTGCATGATGTCCACACAGACCTTTGCTTGCTCCCCTTCCCCAAACTGGTTAATGTCCTTGTACTTGCGCTCCTCCAGCGGCACATGGAAAACCTGAGATGTATAAAAAATAAAAAAATAAAACAGATATTGCATTGAATTCATTAATGGGTGCCACAATAGCTGCAGTGAAACTCAATTCCATTGTTTAAAGCATACAAAGTCACGAGACGGAACTTTGTGTTGCATTTTTGGTATGCCCATAAATCTAATGTACAAACTACATTAATCTTTAATCAAGTCCCACCACTAAAACCATGGTCAAATTTAAGACTATTATTTAATGCCACATTGAAGTAAATTTAACACAGAAAAAAAACAGTACATCTATAGAATGATCAGAGGATGCTGATGCATTACAATCAAGCACAGGAAAAACCGACATTTCTGGGGTCCACTTGTGGCTCTTAGCAGCAGCCTTAACCTCCCTAGTGCCAAGTTTTTAGCAAGAAATAACCTAATATTTTAAGGATTAGCAACAGAAGTGATCCAGGAGCAAAGATGAACATCATCCAGCCAACTGGCGATACTTTATAGATGAAAAAAAAAAGAAAAAGAAAAGCTAACTAGGGAACATTAGCCGCTAGTTATTGGTAGCCTTAAGTCACAGAACACAAGGAAGATGTCTGCATATAAAACTTTTACCTGCAAATATTATAGGCAACAAAATGTACAAAATTATATAGTCATACCATGCCAAAATTTAAGACTTGTGATTAATGCATTTAAGGCCAATTTGCATTCAAGACATTAGGCAGGATGTAAGGAAAATGTAAAATTCTTATAAATTTGAGCAAAAGGAGACACAGGACCAGATGTAAAGCTAAAGTAGTAGTACTGGTGCACCTGGGTGATAATGGAGGACTTGAGAGGCCGAATCTTTGATGTCCAGGCATTGGCAGTTTCCTGCGTCCCCTCAGGTGTGGCCGCTTTCTCAGGGAGAGGTGGGAAGGCATCCTTGTAGGTAGGAAGTTCCTCCTCATCTTCTCCAGCACTGGGGCCTCCAGCAGCTGGAGGGGAGGGTGAAACTACTCGAATTACCAAAACATAAAGTGATAAAAATACATAAATGGTCAGAAACACTCACCACCACTTTGCTCTGGCAGAAGCCCACTGCGGTGCTCGATGAAGCTTTCCTGCGTAAGTACAGCGACTGAGCTCATGGTTAAGATCCCACGTCAAACACAGAGTCCGAGTGTGCCACTGGAAACAAAGCGCATGGTTTAGTACAGTTACAACCACAATGCAGCTAACAAGTAGAGGTTAAAGTAACAAATTATAGTTTGTTCATTTTTTGGAAAGGGGTAGAGTTCAGAAAAACGGTAGTCATACGAGACACACGTTATTACAATTTGAATTTTGGCTCAATTACATTCAAACAGGTCAGGAAACGTTTAAGCTCAAGAACTAAACACGGTTTTTTGGGGGGGGTTTTTAATAAATAAAATAAAGTCACATGATCATGAGTAAGCTTATTATAACTGAACTTTGGTTTTCCCTTTATCTAATCTACTTTTATCACAGAAAACCCCTGTTCCAGAGATCACGATCACCTTTATTAGCAATGCCAAATGCAGTGCACCATCTCTGGCTCTTCAAACAGCACTATTCCAAGAATTATAGTAGGGTGATGGCTAAGAGGATTTCACTCAGTGACCTCTCTCTATGTCCACAATGCAAGAGATTAAAGTTCATGAGCGGTCCGTGTCTTAGATCTTTTAGCCAACGGTTCAGTTCTAAGAGCAAATTTCAGAAGTGCTCACCTCCACCTTGTTGAATTTTATGTGTTAAGCTCCAACAGCAATCCTCATTAATGAGGGAATACAGTTTCTTGGAAAAAGGATATGCACCTTGTTTTAATTTGATCACATATAAAACAAAAACTCGATATCAACAGGGGAGTCTCTAGTTTGTGTGTTTTGGTCAAGAAACTCTTGCCAACAAAGAAAAGAATGAATAATATTAGGGTGGATTTTCCTCCAAGAAAAGCAGAAAAAGGTTATAAAAGCATGAACAATTTGAGTGTGTTACAAAAGAAATGTTAAATCTAGAGAACAGCTGTCGCAAATTGAGGCAGCAACAACAACCCATTTGTTCAACCAGAGGTTTTAATAACCATTACTGAAGTCATAATCTACAGAGTTAACTGTAATAATCTACGTTCACATCATGAATTTATGACCACACTCCTCTGCTTTAAAGGTGGGAACATGATAAAGAAATGTGCTGGTGTCAGTCCCGTCCACATGTGTGTGCAGGTGTGTGTGTACAAGGCGTGCTGTGTGCTCAAAATATGTGAACCATGTAGAAGTCCCAGCCACCTGGCTGCACAGGTGTCTTCACGTCTCCTCTTTCCGCCAAGCTAGTTCAATAAGAATGACACCAGAGTCTAAAAAGGCTAAATGATCATAACCATAAAGATGTGCAATGAAAGGAATACGCCTTTTAGAGATGACCCCCCAGTACATAGTCATAGTCATTTACTATTGGTCCAAGTTTATCCCACCTTTTGCTGCTTCAGCATAGTAAAGTGAAACTGACTGCACTGTTTTATAACTGGGATGAAACTGGAAAGCGCATTATCAACTTTGAACCCATCCTCTGTATACAACCGACGGACTCAACATTTGTTATGAAAAACTAAAGATTTATTCTATGTAAATGATTTAAAAACGCTGCATGTGTGCAAACAACTTACCAGCTAAATGGTCAGTTACCAGATAATCCGTCCTGTAAAATGCAAGTTCCCGTCAGCCTGCCAGCTTTTACCTGTTAAAAATAACAAATAGGATGAAGGTAAGGACTCCAAAAGGAATTATTCTTGTCTATGAAAAGCTTTAAGGTTTAAATTCCTGTACTGTTTTTTTGGTGAACAAGCAGATTTGCAATAAATACACCAGCAAATGACTCTTCAATGATAAATCAGACAGACCAATTATTGTTTTCCTAAAACAAACGATTCTGGTCTAGTCAAGATAAAACCTAAAAACTGAAAATTTTGGAGACTTTCCCACAAAAAGCAGTATGAACCAATATTGCAGTCTTTGTAGAATTGGGGGGGGGGGAATATAGTAAACTTTCACTTAAACAGGCTTTTACACACACGTAACAGTAACAAGAAAGACTGTTTAAGATGGGTTTAGTTGTCATTGATGGCTTAATTATGTATGAAGTGCAAAACAAGTTGAATTGCATTTCATCGTGCTTGCGTGTTTAAGACTATAATTTGAGCTTAAGTATTGTGAATAATGTCTTCTAATTACACCTTGTCATATTTTCACATTTCCTGTCAAATTATTATAATTTTTTATATAATATAATTTATAATATAAGTTTTCTGGGGGAAACTCTGGCAGGATTCACACAGATGAATCTCAGGAGTGATTTGAATTAGACTCAAGGTAAAAATATTTTAAAAACAATAAACAGGGCAGTGCTGTGCTCCACCACTGCACAACAAGAGTTTACTTGCATGCAGCATGCTGAGCTTTTTATGTACAACGGACCTTATCCAGTGAGAAGTTTCACTAGTTTTCTGTCTCTTACGGAGGCTTATTAACATAAGAGTCAAATCCTTTTAGTCAACAGTGTAATTCCCAGGTCATGAGTGACACGGTGAAGCTTTTGACTAAACATTGGGGAAGGGAAACATCTTTGCACTCCTGCAGCCAAAACATGATTTCTAGTTTGGCATGTTACCAATTATGTACTATTATGGGTTCCTTCTTTGTACCAATTACTGGCCATGCTCCCAAAAGAAAGTAAAGAGAAAAAAAAAAAGTGTATATCAAAGATAGATTTTTAAAAATTCACAAAAACAAATCCATACCCAGTGTTGTCGTTGCATAATAATGGACTGGATCCATTTGTCTTGAAAAAAGACTGACGAGTTTCAAGTTTAAAGTAAATACAGAAAGAAAAACTGTTGATAGGACGGCATATGCTTTGCTGGGTCTAGAAAAATCTGATTCAGACAACTCAGGCTGTCAAAGTATAATTATTCTGAACACTGAACACGTGGAAAATCTAAGTTATAACACTTTCATCTATATTTAACAGATCTTTGACATTGTTTAATGTAGACTGAAGATTATTAATTACCTCAAAATCATGTGCATCCAAAAAAATACTACTAAAAAATAAAAATCCATGCATACCCTCAGACATGAATTTGGCATCCAAAAGTTTTGTTTTTTTTCTGAATCAGGTTTTGAATTCTACTTCTGAATATATACTCATTTGAGAATTTAGCCAACATAATTTTGCAGTTTTATGAAACTTAAAATACAGTATAGTGATGCCAAGGAGAAGGGATATGCAACACGCCAGGTATTTATTAAAAAGCTACTAATAAGTCAGTGTCTTGTTACTCTGTACTTCATGATAAATTGCATTAATATTTCCTACAGCCTGCCAACATTCGAGCCTCGATAACATTATAGTCTAAATCCCAGCTTATAGACTTAAGAAGGCAGCTAACAGGATATCATGTTAACTAGCTGACAGCTGCCAACGACACTTTACAGCACAGTTAATGCTAGGTGCCTTCACATCGGCTAATATTGCCTAGCCGATAAAACATATAGTCTGCCTGACAAAAACTAATAATATCAAACGAGGACACGGAGATAACGTTAGGTACTCGGGTCATTGAGTAGAGGTGTGAGAGTCACAAGGACAAATAGAGAATAACTGAATATCAGCCCAGAAACCATAGCTTGTTAGCAAACTTGCTAAAAACTTTGACTGCGGCGTGTACGACTGTGACACGTAGCTCTTCGGCTAATAGGTAGCCTTAACTTAGCATGCCTCATTCTCACTTGGAAAACACAACTTAAGTCTGTCTGTTTTACAGTTGGTGACATTAGATTGTCAGATAGTTAAAAGCTAAAAACTTTGCAATAATCCCAACTGTACATTTAGACAGTGACCGTGACGTTTTATGCGGATTATCTAGCATTAGTACACTCAATAAAAGTACAAGTCCAACTATAGCCTAGCTAGCGAGCTAACGTTAGCTTCCATAACGTTCGACTAGAGAGCTAAGTCCACGTAGGCACAGCTGAGAGAGGGTTGAAATGACACGGAGTCAGGCCAGAACATAGTGTAATATATACAGCTCACCCCTTAAGTGGCCAAAGGACAAGTACCGCGGTGGTTTATTAGTGGTCAGTAGAAGTCACGGATGTCGGGAATACAGACGTATAGGACTGAAAACAAGCCAGTACTTACTTCTTTTATGTGTTCGTCTCCCCTGAAGGTGCAGGAGCTGAGCTGAAATTCCACTGGCGAGAAGGTGGGAGTGAAGCCTCACGGATATATAGAGGTCTCCGCCACCAATCATGTCCTAAAACGTCACGTCCAAGAGTCCGGTTACAAATAACTTATTTTCATTCCCCTCAAACATTGTGATTTGTGTTGTCATTTATTTTATTTTTCCTAAAAAATTAAGCGTTAGAGTGAGGCAACATTTGCAGTGGACAATGAACTAACTTACAATAGAATCAAGAAATTAACTTTTTCTATTATTTTAAGTTACAGATAATATTGACTGTACAGTAAGTACAGCGGTAATAAACAAGTAACGCAAGCAAAAAAGTGTTCAACAGAAATAAAGTTTCTAACTTTTTTTTATCATTGAATTGCATGGATATGTAGAAGAGACATAGCTACTGAGATTACAGCTAAAAGATCCCGAGTTTTTACTTTAAATGAATCTTCTAAATAGTTTTTCCTTTGCAATTTTTTAAAAACATACTTATCTTTTGGTTTTTAAAAAAGGGAAGCTTAAATATCAGCCTTCTCTTTCTTATTACAGCGTCAAACTTTAAAAGTTGTGGCAGATCATGCTTAATAAACTGCCTCCTTCTTTTGTACACCTTCAGTGTTTTTTTGTGTGACATGAAGGCATCCTGAAACCATGCATCATTGCAGGTTTCTTCCTCCTTGTATCACAAATAATCTCAGACAGCCATCTTCACCCCAGTTACAATCTCTTCATCACCACTGAATTCATTCACTTTCATTAACTCCACTCTAAGATTTTCATGATTTTGACTCAGATTGTAAGCAGTAAATAATCTCACATAAACTGATGACTAAACCTATTCTGTTTGGTTCTTTGGTACACTCAGTACAACTTCTTATTTTGTATACATTATTTTTGGGGAGGAAAAAACATGCAGAAGATTTTTTTTTTACAAAATCCCTGGCGGCGCAAATATTGTCAGTTATTACGCAAACCCATAGAATCACAGAACCTCCAACATACTCAGTTGTTGTACTTTTCCATAATGATTTCTGTTTTACTCCAGGCCCACCTGAGGCGGTTTTAGCTGACAAACTCCATGTTGGTCTCATCTAAGCAAATAAAACAGTTTCAGGTGAAACGTCCAGTGGAGCGTGGCAACCTGCAAACATTTGCTGTTGTGAGAAAGAGTCTGTTTCCTGACAGGCTCTCAAACAAACAGGTTGGATGTAGCTAGCAAGTTGCTATAGAAATTTGATGAAGCCAACATTTAGTTTTCAGTGAATTTGAGATTCATTAACCATCTTTTCCTTTTCATTCTTTCACATAGCGGTAAGATAAAGTTAGGTCCTCATCCATTGCTCTTGATCACAGTTCTAATTGGCTTAGGACAATTCATTATAACTCTAAATTCAGATTTAGTCCACATAAGGACAGAAGATAATGTCATCACTTTTTTTTAGTTATTGAATATAGTGTAGAACAACACATATTTGCTTTATGCCATGTTCTGTTGTCTTCCCCATTTTGAAATGTCACCATGCAACATCAAATAATAATAATAATAATAATAATAATAATAATAATAATAATAATAATAATAATAATAATAATAATAATAATGGGATCTGCAATCTCTTTTTCAATCTCCTGGTAAGATTGCTACACCATTTACAAATATCAACGTTTATATTCAACCAGAGAAATAGAATTAAATTCAATAGTTCAAATTCAAAAATATTTTATTGATTCCAAAGGAAAATTGAATCAACTATTATGGAATAATAATAAAAATTAATAATAATAAAAAATTGATATGAATATCTCCCAGAGGAGACATGGCCCAGGGAAACGGGCATTCATGTCTCACTAATTAGAAGTTTCTAATTCAATTCAAAGTCAACAAATACTTTATTTATCACAAAGCCAAATGAAATTTTGTGATGACTCATATGGAGTGGTAATTGTTAGTCTTGCAGCAAATCAGAAGACTCCCCTGACTGAAGTTGACTAATTTTCTGGGTAGCAGAGATGATGTTCCACAGTGACATGTCCTGTTGCATGTTCAGTTACTGGCAAGCACTGCTAATCCACCTCATTTGCTTTTGCCTCTTCTCTATATGGCTCTGTCTGCTTGTGTAGTTGGAAGCTGGACAGAGAGATGTAGGAGTAAGGGATCTGATCCTCGTCCATTCTGATCAGTATAGGAGATGGTGTGAACTTCCTCTTTCTCTCTCTGCTCTTTGGTCCTGCTCTGCATCAGCGAAGTCACCTTTTCCAACTTGTCTGGGATTTCCCACCATGCCTCACTGTAGGCAGGATGTTCCTTTTGCCATGTAAATTTAATGTGCAACTTAGTTTTCTACTGGTAAGTTTCTAGTCGCGTCTTTCAGAATTCAAAGTTGTACATTTTGTTCTATAAACGTTTGTTATGGTGTCCATCTGCCACAGGGTTTTATCAGCAGCTGCCAAATGGTTTGAAAATGAATCTTACTGCTCCTTCCAACCTGAGATTGTATCAAAATGATATTAAAATGCTTCCTGCTCAGAATAAAAACACAAGCCTAAACTACACAAGAGGTATGGAAAGCAATTTGAGTTAAAAATCATTTTGGAAAAAAATGCAGCATATGAAATAATGGTGGACCTTTCACAAGAAAGAAACTGCAGCAGCTTTTTCTATTGTGAGTCAGAACAGAAAGTATTCAAAGTAACATCTGGATAACCACAGAAGGCTTTTGGAGCTAATGCTAAAGGACAGAATAAGTTAAGAAACTGAAACTGAAATTTGGCTGCTCAGTCCACTAGAGCAAGCAAAATTAAAAACACATTTAAGAAAATGTTACAGAAATAACCTTTTTTAGGGGTCATAGGCATTTATTGCATAATTTTTCATGATAAATGATATGACAAATTTGTCACAATGCATTTCTTTTCATGATAAGAATTTTGATTTATCGCTGACATGATCAATTCCAGTTAATAATGTTTTAAAAAAAATGTCTGTAAAGTCAGGATTGTTATTTTTGCTATTTTCTCCACTGTTTCTGTTGCTAAACTATGTGGAGTTTAGCGATACAAATCACTTCTTTAAGCATATTACACATTGGAATGATTTTCAAGAGCAATGTTTTTGTTTATGGGGCTATGATTGCTGTGTCATGCAGACACACCCATACAGTTACCTTAAAAAAATAATATAAATAATGTAATGGTCGTGACATGACAAAATGTGAAATCACTTTTATAGTGTAGGAGTACTTTCTTACTGCTATCTTTACTAGATTTTTTTTAGATTTTTTAGCCCTTTTCTTCTGTATTGCAGTTTGCTTCCTGAAACTGCTATCAGTTGTTCAATCCTGGGAAGGCAGGTGGGATTTTATTTTTTGCACTGAGGCCCGCAGATAATATTCATGTTCATATTGCCATCATGATGCGGTAAACAGAGAATAATATAAATGAACAACAATATACTTCTTATTATTTCTACCACTTTCACCCTGGATTAAGTTGTAATATGTGCAATACATTAAGGAACACCATGGGCGACTGCCTCACGTTATTGCAGGACCATGTATCACGACTAACTTGATTACACAGAGACACCATCAGGAGGTCCTGGATTCACTGAGAATAATGACTACAGATCAAAAGATAGCCTGAAAACAGCCAAGTCAATCGACGGCTCTCTAGTGGCCGTCTTTATTTTGATGATCATCCACTAAAAACATCTAGATATTTGAAAACTAAAACTAGGAAGCATGAGTGAAACGTTTAGTCAGAAATAAAAACGAGGATAGAAAAAGTATGTGAGTACACTGCCAGATAGCTTAGTGAGAGATGAAGTGTTTGATCATTTTTAAAGATGACAAGACAAAGGCAGGGGTCGGTTAAAAACAGGGACAGGGACATGCATCTCAAACAGACACACAGCCCTGCTGCTGACCAGGCACTCTCAATGCATGCTGGGACTTCACTCCATGACCATCTGAATAAAGCAGCAGATCTAAAACCTTGAATGAGTGTCTGTAATTGTGGTTATTTAAGATTTGGTAGAACAAAACAAGGGTACCATAATCAGCTTATTTTACACTTACATATCCAGACCCTGATCAACAAACTGAACGGTCAGGTTAGAAAGGAGGGGGGCGGGGGGGGGGGGAACAAAACACCCTAGGATAGTTTACCCAGAATTAACCTTTCTAACATTCAAGCTCTACGGTCTGCATGCAGAAACCACCAAGGTTCTCAAAGAAACAACAGCAAAGAAAAGGACAACAGGACCCAAACCATGTACAAAAACACCACTTGAGGCACAGAAAGACACCCAAACCAGAGGGGACAGCCCTCATTTTACCAGTTGAGAAACATGGCTTCAGATGTAGAGAAGCTAATTTCTATTCTAGCCGTTTCACCCTAAGTAACTGGACTTGTTTTGTTGCATGGTAAAGGTACTGGGTCAAAGATGTCAATGAGAAGAACCTAATCACCCAGAATCAAAGACGCTGAGGTCCCAAAGCAGAAACCTTTCTCTTCATAAGTACAACTTAACATCCTGTCTCCGAATATCTTAAACAGGATCAGTGACAAACACCGTGCTGATGTCCCCATTACCGGAAACGGGAATGACTTTATTGGGTAAAAGCAACCCCATAATACCGCAGTGCCTCCCACAAAATAGCTACAGGAAGATTGCTATTGGTCTTCTAAGGTCCACAAAGCACATGACCATGTTGGAATGGTGTCTCATCATCCTCTTCACCATCGATAGGACCTCTGTGGTGTTCTGGTCAGGTTTGTTTCTGGCCAGTCAAGCACAGTACAGTAACACCATGGTCACTGAACCAGCTCTTGGTACCTTTGGCAATGCCTGCTGGAAAGCGAATTCAGCATTGTTATAGAGTTTGTCAGAATAACAAAATGTTCTAAAATGGTCTGTAAGATGGCTGCAATGACTGTGGTCTTTAAGAAACCCAGAGACATAACACTCCAAATCATCTCTGACATCGGAAACGTCACTCTGGACTTCAAGCAACGTTGATTCTGTGCCTCTCCACTGTTCCTCCAGACTCTGGAACCTTGCTTTCCAAATCAAAAGCAAGCTTTACTTTCAGAACAGAAGACTTTGGACCACTGAGCAACACTCCAGTGTCTGTTTCAGGAGAACCTTGGCATGAGGAATGTCATTTGTCTGTGTGTAGTGGCTCTTGATGCTTGAACGGATTTTGCTTGGCACTCCTCACAAAGCTGTGGTTATCCCTGTCCCTGGTGCAACATTTCACACCACGATTTCTCTTGCCATTTAATTTTCCATGAATGTGCTTGGATACGGCAATGACCTTTGTGACTTACTCTCACTGGGGAGTCAGCAGTCTTCCCCATGGTTGTGGAGTTTACTGACCCAGATTGAAACACTTTTCAAGGGCAAAGGAAAGTGTGAGAGAGTCAACTGAGAGGGTGCCACCATTATTTTACAATATTTAACTTTGTCCATAATACCCACATTTTCTGAGATTTTATATGGTAGATTTCCATTACATGTAATCCATAATCACCATAGATAAAAGAAATAAAGGTTTCAAAATATTTCACTCTGTCTACAAGTAGTCTGCACAATGAATGAGTTTCACTTTCTTAAACAAAGGATAAAAAATGTTGAACTTTGTTTTTCAGCATTATTAAATGTACCCATATTTATTGTGCTGCTCTCTTGTCCTCTTCTACTGCCACATATTTTAGATTTTGCTTGTCAGGTTTTCACAACAGAGCTGACCTTTCAGCATACTTCTTCTGCACAGGTTTTCATCCAATTCCGAGCTGATGGCACTGCTAATTATCTTCTTATTTAAAAGGAAGTAAACACAACATTTCTTTTATCCTCTGCTTTAAGTTACTTTGACCTGTCCCTCTGCCTACGATGCTCAAGATTTTCTATTTCTTTGTGCTCCTTCAGAGCCTCTTTGAAGCCTTTGTCTGGGAGGACAAATCTTGCCAATGCAGTCTGACCTGGTGTCTTGGTGCTGTGCTTATTTATACAACATAACACAGCCATTCGAAAGCTTTTGTTGGAAACGGTCTGCAATTTTAATTATTATTTTTTTCATAAGAAACCATGAATTTAAAAAAATAATAATTATTTGATTTTTATTTAAAATGACAAAATGTGAAAATCAAAGGCGATCCATTGTTTTGTTTTGTTTTATAGACGCAAACAGATAAGTTGCATTTGATTACATTTTATTTTCATATTTCAAATATAAAAAAGCAACAGGTTTTTGGCATCAAAAATGTTAGATATCAGAACTAGAACACACTTAAAAAGATTAAGCGCGCCAATTGCAGGATCTTTAATTGATCATGTACATAATCATAAACAATCATCTTTATTTAATCATATATATTAATCATATCATTATATACAATCAAAAACTGTAAATATTTACAAAATCAATAAGATAAGATAATCAATAAGATTTTATTTCAAAACCCTTTTTGGTTCTAATTAATTGAATAAATAGACATACGAGCGCCACAACAATAATATTTATTATGTTAAATCTATTATTTTGGTTATCAAAGTATATGTAATTGGACTGAATTCTGTAGCCCAATTAAGATGTATAAATGAAAACTCTGTTAGACATGCTTAGTAAATAAATATATTACAGCACCTGTCACAGGTTGAAAGACCACAAAGTGTTTTACTATAAAATCAGGAACAAAATAAAAGCACAGAAGACTAAACAAATTTTTTATTATACAGGAAAAAAAATATATTTTAAAGCTTTTAACTGGCTTTCAACTAGTTAAAAGTCAGGCTGAATAAATGGGTCTTCAGCCGTTTCAGAATCAACACGGCACAGAGATGGAAGCAACTTATTCCACAACCCGAGGGGTCAGCGCTCCAAAGCGTTAATCCCCCATCTTACTGGAAGCATTAACAGTCTTTGACCAGAAGATCTCAGACTGCCAGAAGAACCTTAGGGTTCTAAAACGTTTGAAACATAAGCTGGGGCTTGACCAAGCAGAGCTCTAGAAAAGGTCTAAAATTTGAAAATAAATTCTAAAATATACCAACACTTAATGTAGAGAGAAAAAAAAAGGAGTATTGTGCTGTCTCCTTTGTGTGTCAGGTTTGCTACAGCGCTCTGTAGTGACTGGAGATGGTTGAGGTAATTCTCATTCAAACACAGAAGAAGACTGTTGCTATAATAAAGATGAGAGGAAACAAAAGCACAAATTATAATTGCATTTCAAAGTTTAGAAAAGGTTTTTTTAACTGAAAAAGGTATTTTAAATGCTAATTTATTTATGAGATGTTGCAAGGACGTTGCAGAATTTAAGATAACACCATAATGTTAAAGGTTTAGAATGGACCACATACAGACATGTTCAATACATTAGAATTTACGCCCCAATGAGTCTCATTTGTCAGATTATATGTACCCTTCGAAAATAACAACCTTTGTGCAGGTATGTGTTTTTAAAAATACTGTTTATATTGGCCTGATGTAATTCTCTAATATTAAATGTTGTATTTTCATTAGCAGTTAGCAGAAAATCATCATAACTAAGAGAAACACAGGCACTAAAACAGCTGTTTCTGTCTAATTAGACATTATAGCATGTTTCACTTGATGATGGAAAGACTAAAATAAATTGACTTTTCAATATTTTTCTAATTTGTTGAATGGGTCTGTGTTTATCATTCCACAAACTATTTCTCCGACCATCATGCATTGTGGCTTTAGGGGGCGCTGTTTCTCCTCTAGACATTGACTGTCCCCTGAACTGGAAAACTAACACTCATATTGAGAGATCTGAGAAGCTATGGATTTTATAAACCAAAGAGACACAGTTACATATCGCTGAGGAGGGGAAAAAAGGAACATAATCTATTTTCGAACAACAGCCATCTATCAACACTGCATTCATCTGTAGACCATTTTAATACTTCACATGCCGAAGGTGGATAGTATTTACAAAAACCAGAATCAGCTGTGAACACAGAAAAACAAATCAAACAAACCTGATGCTTTTTCACATTTCAGTTTGAGAAAAGTCAAGGTCTTCAGAGGAAACAGCACCTCCTTGCGTCACATTCACAACATATAATGGTCTTAGAATAGCTTTGGAAAATTACATCCATCCATCCATCCATTCATTTTCTTACACCCTTTGTCCCTAATGGGGTCGGGAGGGTTGCTGGTGCCTATCTCCAGCTGCGTCCCGGGCAAGAGGCGGGGTACACCCTGGACAGGTCGCCAGTCTGTCGCAGAAAATTACATTCCTAAGCTATATATATATATATATCTATATATATATATATATATATATATATATATACAGTATATATATATATATATATTATATATATATATATATATTTTTTTTTGTTTGTTTGTTTGTTTTTTGATGAAAGTAAAATTCTATCAAATGAACAGCTTTCCTCATCTGTTTCTGCCCATGAAAGCAAAATAAATGACCCATAACATGCATAGACCAGGCTCACTCTTCAATTTTTATATTTGTTTTTATTTTATTCTATTTTATTGCTTACAGGTAGAGATGTTATAGCATATTCAAAAGTGTAAAGTTAATCTCTTTGTGACATAATCAATCAATAAATCAATCAAAAGTGTTATTTATATGACTACTTCCAACAGGAACATGGATCAAGGTGAAAAATAAACCACAAACTTTAAAAATGTTATTCAAACATGACAAAGATGTTTGTTCGGTGGTCAGGAGGTAAATAAGACTTTTTATGTGAAAAGTATCAGAGATTTAAGAGTATCAAATGGTGCTTCACATTTCTGCACAGAGAATAGTCTGCCGTCACAAATATTGAGCTCATTCTCACTGATCTGTACAACAAAAAACTTTCCCCAACCAGAACAAGGTAGCAAAAATAATTAAGGACTCTGTTAATATAACATTTATACTCTGAATGTCTTCCATGGCACGTAACATAGCACATGTAGATTTGTCTAGATTGAATTCAAATTATGTTTAGCGTGAGGCATGAGCAAAGTCTGCTCAGGCTAGAAGTGCTGTAAATGTAAAAGAACAGTTTTAAGTCTTATTTTAGAGATAAAGTTTGTATGGCTATCTAATTAAAGAAATCTAATTTATACGTATACTAAAATAAAAAAACGCTTTTGCTTGCACACACTAGATTGCTGCAAATGTATTAAATTTAACTTATGGAATAAACGCTAAAACATGTATTTGTTTTAAAAAGGCCAGTAGGGGGAGCTCTATTACAATGTGAGAAACACCTTTGCCTTACTCTCAGATGTTAATCTTTTCTTTCTTTCTTTCTTCACCTGAAAGCTACTAGAAGACGTTAGACTTTGGTTAAACGAGACACAGCCTAACTGAACATTACTGATAGATAAATACACCTTTATACAGAATGATTTATATCAAACTAACACAAACTTGAGGATTGGGAGATTTCATCTTGTGCGTGAAATCTCAGCGTTCAAAGTACACAGAAGAACAACCATTTTATTTTCTATCAGGGTTGACCGCTCCGGTAAGAAAGCCAAGCCACCGCCATAAACATTTCGAAAGTTTCTTTTAGGCCCTAGAAGAAAACACAAAGTGTTTTTCCCTATGACATATTTCTTCTCTTCTCCATCCATGCAAGCTATTTAAAGGGAAGGAAGGTAAATCTTCGTCCCACAGCCCACAAACCCTCGGCCACATCTAAGCCAATGACAGGACGAACGGGACGGTTTCAGCCAATGACAGAGGAGTGTGAGTCCACACTGGTTTAGGCGACGCCGACCATGGACTGGAGCGGTGTCCTTCTCGGTGTTGCGAAGTTTTAACGTTTTGTATCAATTCCAGCAAGATACGGTAAGTTCAATACCGCCGTTTATACTTTTTTTTATCACGTGTGATTTTTTTTTATTTAGGATAGGTAGCCGTAACCGTAAACTTCAAGTTTTAACTTCGCGTCCTCACTCTTTCGGTGTTGTTGTATTGAAGTGTATCAAACTTCTTTCAAAACGAATTAAAAAAATGGAAAAACAGAGCTCGTGCATTTTCTTGGCGTCTTCTGCGCCATTTGTTGTAATTCCTCCGTTTCACAATTTAGCAGCAACATTTGTATCTTCCTGACCTAGTTGGGTCCAACACTCAAAATAAACATTGAAAATAAACCACGCACACTCACCGTCTTTAATGCTGCACGCCGAAGTTTCTTTTTCTTTTTCTGGCAGTGGTTTCTGCAGAGCTTCAACCTCCTGCACCACATCCACGTCTCTTTGCGACCGTCTCAGATGTGTGTTGGCTTCGGGTCATTTCGCTTATTCTTAGTCCCATTTAGTACCAAGGCGTTGTCATTTAATCTCTGCTTATTTCCATTTTGTGTATACTTACCTAAACTACTCAGTTTATTTGTCCTTGTTGCTAAATACTTTCGCTAACTCCAGTGAAAAGTAGTCGTAAACATGCTCAAATCTCACATGTAGTGTAATCGTGTCATGTTTACCCCTTTTCCATTTATTTTGGTTCCCATGCTTGTTTTGGTAGCAAGGGCTAAAAGTACTCAATAATTTGTTTAAATAAATATCGATATTAGTTATTGCGTTAAATAAAATCGGAAATGCACTCATATTAAAAGTGTGTTCATTGATACTTGCTTCAATAATATATTGAAAACATAATAATATCTGAAAACTAGAAAATTCCTGAAGAAATTTAACTGGGGCCTGCCAAAGTGTGCCCGTCGGTTTGGACCCAGCGTTCTGATGCTAAGAATTTGCATCAATGCTAAGCTTAAAAACTTCCAAAGAACCATGTGGAGAATCACAAGAATGTTGACATCTGCAGTAGAATGGCCATTTTTCTTATCCAGACTTGGTCTATTTGATGAGCCACAATGACGTCATTAATAATATTATGTTGGGCTGGAGAACATGAACATTTGCTGTAAAAACTGGTACATGTCATCGGACCTGCTTCAAGAACTGTTTAAATTTAAATGCACTAAAGGAGATGAGTTCGGTCAGTCGAAAAGTTTCTTGAAACAAGTTCCGTGAAGTTGATCATAGAAAATAACTTAATCATTGGCTGTCCAAGCAGATTTGCAACGTCTTCCTGTTGGGAGACATCTATATGTATCGCTAGAAGTCAGAAATCAGCCAAAACTACAGAGAGAGGGAGATACCTGCTTCCACAATGAAAGATTAGGATCTCTGATTAAAACAAAAGGAAGTCCAAGTGACCTGACATAATTACATTTCTTGGAGTAGACTCTGTGGCAGACAGTTCTTTTACTTACCTTGAAAGTCGGGAGCTGAACATCCACGACTGCAAAGGGACAAAATAGTTCTGTTAAGTGCCTACAAATGCGGCTCATGTGTCCAAACTGTGAAAGACTATAGCTTGTCTTCACTACGAGCCAAATCCAAACGTTCAGCATTTCATCTGAAGTCTCCTTTGAAAAGAAAGTTTTATCCTGCTTTTTGTTTTCATGATTTGCAATAACTTTTTTTCCTGTGATCTACAGGGGTTAGCGGCCCAGAGGAATCATGGGGGAAATAGAGGGTTCGTATCGGGTTCTACAGACCCCCGGCACAAGGCTGGGAGCCCAGTTCAACGCCGGTATCAGCACGCTGGAGCCCGGCCAAAGCCTCAGTGGCAACATGGTTGGCGGGAGCAAAAGCCACGGGCTGGGCCTCCAGATCCGTGTGCAGGGACTGGACGACTCCCAGGAGCTCTTCATCATAGACGTGAGTATCAGCAGTTGTCAGCAACGGGGTCACCGTTGCAATCCCCTCGTCCTGTTTTATTTACTCTGAGATAAGCCTGCTGTTTGTTCCACAGCAGGCTGCATGTCTTCGTTACCCTGCTTGCCTGTGGCTTTGGGTCGGTGACAGCTGCCACATGGCTTTGGTGCTAAAATCCCCTTCCCTTAAGGCCTCTTATTGCTTCCAGCTTTGTGTCCCTTTCCAGGGCACTTTTTGGTTTCTTGGCTTTAATTTCTGCTTCACATCTAGAAGTTGGTGGCGAAGTGGAATAGGGTGTCCTTTCCTTTCTTTCTGTTCTTTTTTTTTTTTTCTTTTTTTCCTTCTAACCCAAGACTAGTCTGTACACCAGCTTTATTTGTTGGTGTGCCCAGACTTAAACAACGTTCCTTTGCTTTCCTGTTGTAACTCTCCAATTTGCAGCCTGGGTAATTCAGTAGACAAATAGGAAGTAATAAGGAAGCCACTATATCAGCACTTGTTTCCTGTCGTTTCCTGCCGTGAGGAGGATACTATCAAACTGGAGTCAGCCACAAGGATTAAATATTCAATTTGGTGCCTGATTTACGGGGAAGAGCAAATGCTGAGTTTGGCGGCTGCTAAATGTGTTTTTAGATGGAATATTTGTTCCTCTCTCCAGGTGTCCTAAATCCTCCTGTAGCCACAACAATAACCGTTCCAGCAGATGCAGTTTGGGAGCACCGCTGAGACGGACGTTTTATAATCTCATCCGCCATGTGTTACTGCCAAGTCAGATGCTAATGGACTGTGACAGATTTAAGTTTGATTTATTAGAGAACAGCTTGGCATGATGTTCAGTCAACATGAAAACAATCTATTGATGACTTTTTTGTTTTGTTTTGAGGGCTGGAACTAATGTTTACTTTAGTTATTTATTAAGTGGATAAGAAAAAAATTGGCACATTCTGCAGATTTTTCATGGAAGCCTTTTTTTATACAACATTAGAAATGCATAGAAAGATACAAATAACTCAATTCTTTTTCTAATTAATAAGAAAATAAACGTTTTATTGCAACAATGTAGCATTCCTTTAGTGTACACTTAATCGTTTCTAGCAAAGGATTCATCTACAGAGAAAAAAATACTTCTATCAAGATTTGAAAAGCTCAGCTCTTTCTTCTTGATTTAACTTCAGTGTTGGGCTAGTCTGTTGATTAGTTTTTGGATTAACCTTTTAATGAATGGATAGCAAAAGGTGCTTAAAAAGAGATTTTTTTTAATAGAATTTGAATCGGGTGAAGCTAAATCTATGTCATTTGAGGAGTTTTGCATAAAACATATTTATAGACAGGTTTTTTATGTTGAACACAAAGTGTTTTTTTTAATTTTTTTTGCACAATTAAGAGATATTGCTTTCAGTGTGGTGTTCTTTCAGTAATTCACTTTTTTGAATCTGCATACTTAAGTTGATTATTAATGAACTAATAAATTAGTTGACAGTTATTTCAAGAATCGATTGGTCGCGATTACTCGTTTCAACCCTTCTTGTTTTTGTGCTGGAACTGTTTTTGAATTTGGCCTGATGAGAACTCTGCACATGGTGCAGACAGAAATACATAGCTGCAAAACGGGGAATGACGGCAGTCTTGTTGTCAAGCAGACTGCAGTTTGGCAAGAACAAGATGGCTCTCTGAGAGGCTCTGTTGTTCATCCACGCTGCCTCATATGTCTGTTCATTCACTGAGGAGCCGTGGGTTGGTGGGAGAGTAGTAGTTATCTCTCCACTGAAAGACTGCACAGCATTGCTTTTATTTGGTAGAAGAGGATGCAGCTGCATGCCAAATTATTCAAACTTGCTTCCATTTTGTCATGCTTTCGTCAGCTTCCTTTACTTTGATAAATGAAATTGAGTGCAACCATTTGTTTGTCCACTTCACAATAATGTGATGCTTAAAGCCAACAAAACCAGTTCAAGTGTGTGATTAACATGTTGAAAACAAAGCACGACCTGCTAGTATAAAGGCCCTGACATTCTACATGCGATGTGCCGATATCAGTTCTCATTGACGTAAACACAAGTTTGTTGCTGTGTTTTATATGTAAATGTGCTCAGAGTGCAACGTCGATATTCCTCTTCCACCATCATCATGGAGATACTTTGAGGAATGTTGGACTGTTACACTTAGGAGTTATGTACATTTATACAATGCTTCACTAAATAACTAATTCACTAATTTAAGAAGTTTTATTGCTCAAGCTGCCATAGTGCCCTTGATTCTGCATTAGTGTTCAGCTATTATAAGTCCACTGTTTAATGGAAGTTTGCTCAATAATTCACAGAAAGCAAACTTTCCTGTGCTCTTTCCTTTGTATTTTGTTATTGTTTGTGATAGAAATATGTTGTATGACAGAATATTTGTGACAGTGACGCACAAAGTAGACCAAAATCAGATAAGAGAGCATTGCTCTGCGATCTGTTAACCTTTACTACAGTTACCTGGCATCGTCAGCAGACATGTGCTTGCATAGCTCCTGTTCACAAGCTCCTCCCACGGCCAGCGCAGGAGAAAGCTCAGCCTTGTGGTTTCTGGACAGTGGAGGAAGGCCCATCAGGGCAAGGAAACACAGGCTCCTTTTATCCAGCACAACCAGCCCCTTCTCTGGCCTTAACTTCTAGCTCAAAAACTTGCGTAAAGAAAATAGCCAAGGGGGTTGTGGGTTGTAAAACCTAGCAGTGTGAAAATGCACAGCGGAGGGGAGGGAATAGGCATGGCTTTAATGTTGGCAAACAAGCACGTAAACGGCAAAAAACAAAGTAGGTAGGAAGAAAGGGGAGCAGAAGTGAGGGGCAGTGTCTCATGTTCAGAAAGAGAACGTGGGGGATGGGGCTCACAGCAGTGCAGCCTTGCTGAAAGTTTGTCCCAGGAATTTCAGCCTCTTTGTTGATGTCGACTTCACATTTGGTTTCTTCTGTCAGAGCAACACGATGATATTTGTGTGATTCAAGTCCATTGTGTTGCTGCTGTTTGATTATTTATTTATTTTTTTGCTATTTTCTTTCTGTGTTCTCTGTCCAGAAAGTAGTCATAAAACCACAGTGTGAAGAACAACACATGGAGGGTCGTCTTTTAAAGTTTTATCATAAGGCGCTCCTTGCTGGTATGGATGAGTGTAGAATTTGATGTCACTACTTTCCACTGACTAAAACAAATTTTGTATCCTTCCTTCTTTTGCTCCCTATTTCTATCCTTCCTTTATTCATTCCCTACTTGTACACTTCCTTGCACTCTTCCTTCTATTTCTTGTTTTGTTGTCTCCTGTCCTTGTGTTATTCCTTTTTTCCATTTTCTTCCTTCCTTGTGTCTTCCTTCAGTCCATTATTGTTGTAGCCATCATTTTTTCCTTACCTTTGAGCTTTCTTTTTCCTTCCTTCTTCTTTTGAGCTTTCTTTATCTTTTTTTAGTGGTTTCTTTCCTTCTTGTTCTCGAGCTTTCTTTCCTTTTGAGCTTTTCTGTTTTATATTGTTTGATGAGGCTCAGAATTTGTTGTTCTGGAAGGGTGAACCTCAGGCAGTTTGAATTTTTACATGAAAGATATGAACAGAATCTGCATGAAGTAATCGTAAAAATAACTTGCGTCTGTTGCAGAAGTCTGGTTCTTTCTCACCTTGACCAACCCTGACCCACAAACTGTTCAGCCACAAAGTCAAATCTTATTCCAATCAGTATGCGACCGATACCTTGGAGCTTACATGTTACAGCTGCAACAAAACTATTCAGTGTGGAAGGTGTTGGAGCAAGAAGACTCGCTTTTAGTTTGGGATCAAGCCAAGGGAAACACAGAAGGTGTGGAGGGACCAGCATTTACTACAGAGACATGTGAACTTGTTTTTTTCAGGCTGCTGATTGGTGGTTTCCTAAACATTGCCGATTCTGTGCCATGTCAGTTTGCACAATGAAATTGTCATTTCCATTGACAATATTATTGTGCATCTTGATATTTCAAAAATAAATTCCCTTAATCAAAACATGCCAAAAACATTCGTTTTTTGATAGAAAGCTTTTGCACAAGGATCAAGTAGTATTTTTAAAATAGTCTTATTTCGCAAAACTGCAATGGAAACACTTTTTGCATCCCACAAGTCACATAATCAACAACCAGCACAAACCATGAAGAAGAATTCAACAGGAAGTGGTAGGAGGATGATGGCAGTGCATGTTCTTATGACTTATTGTGTGAACAAACATATTCACATGTGATTTTAATTGTTTCTTATTTAATGGAAAAAAGTTTTGCAAACATTTAAAAACAGCTACTACACAAACCTGCACTGTATGTTATGAGATCAAACATGATGCAAAATGTGTGCTAACATAAATTAAATCAGCGTTATTCAACCAGCACTTCTGTTGAGCACAAAGCAGGGCAGCTAGTATCAGTTTCCTACTTCACACCTACTCACCAACTGACCTCAGAGGCTAGTTAAAGTAGCTAATAAAGATGACAGGCTCCACATCAACCCCCCAATAGGTGAATGATGTCAGATAACACTGAAGTATGGAATTTGGCTTAAATTTGTCTTTAGAAAGTTGCAAGGCCACACACGCATACACACACACACACACACACTCTCTCTCTCCACAAATGACAATTCAGTCCCCACCCCATCCAGAATTTCACAATGACCCTGATGTGTAACACCGTTTTATAGCGCCAGGCTTAAGAATGTTGAAATGGTTTGAGTTGGAAACGTGAGTCGAAGGTCACCTGCAAACAACCTGATCCTGACTATCAGCAAATACTGTTTATGTGCCAACAAATGCAGCCTGAAGGCAGCTGTCCTCAGGTGTGTTCTGTGGCCAGCTCTCTCTGAAAAGCACCCCCAGCAGTGACTCATTAGAATGAAGCTTGACTTTGGTTGAGAAAAGCAGCTAAAGGCCCTTGAAATTCACTTCACATACTTGTGGCCACTGGTGTGCAGAGCTTTAAAGTGTATATCGAGGGAGACGGAGAGAGAGAGCGATGGCAGAGCTAAGCTGAAAAAAAAACAACAACAAAAAAACGGTGTTTGTCCCACAGTGCTAAGTGCAAGCCCCAACACACCCCTGCTGCCAGTGGGAGAATCTGGGATGAAACCGTGCTGAACCTGTCGCACAAGGCACACCCAAGACCTGGATTTGAACTGGGTTAGGCAAGATCTGCTGTTCACCTGTTGCCTTTCTGTTAATTTTTTCCATGCATGAGAAACTCTGTCCCTCCTCCTCCCCCCCCTGCAGAGTGCTGATGTTCAAACTCTTCCTTGTATTTCCCCAGCAGCACCAAATGGCACGTCGCTCCGCTAACACACCCAGAGAAAGATTTGTCTCTCAGAGAAACATCTGCTTGCCATTAATCCCTTCTGCTTTCGAAGCTTGATTAGGTGACCTGTTGACACGATGAGGCTGTGGTCCATGTACCACAAGCTGGGTGTGAACAACACATGAGCTAACTCTTATACCGCCGGTGTGTCTGAGCTTTAGATGCTGTTTGAACTTTTCAAAAGCAACCCACTAATTTTCTGACTCACTTGTGGCAGTATCAGAAAATCCTGGCAGATTTAAGCGAAGTTTGACTTAGAATTATGTCACACAATCATGTACTTGAATCCTGTAGTGGATAATATCAAAAATAGTAATTAAATTATTGTTATATTGTAAATGAACCAAGTCATTATTGAATCTATTTCAGGAGGTGCTCACATCATTTTTATCCAGTGCTGGCACAATGAGCCCATGTGTCGTTCCTAATGAATGTTTCATCCTGCTGGTCTAACTCAGAGATGTTGCTGGGATGAGAAAGTCTTTTTCTTTTGTGGCAGTGGAAACACAACTGGTGTCTGGAAAGCTTTAGTGCTCTCAAAACCAGATTGGTTGAAAAGAAAAAAAAACAAACCCTACTTCATTCCGGATGAACTGTCAACTTTTTTTACACAGCAAACAAAGACGTTTTTTGGTCTAGGTTAGTCAATTATTTAGGACAGTGTTTCCCAACCCTGGTCCTCAAGGCTGATTTAGGAAAATAGGCTAAATAACTACTACTTATGATCATACAATTTTTTTTTATCTTTAAATATCTTCTTAGAAGTATCTGGCAGAGTTTCCCCCAGAAAACCTGCTATGTCTGATGATGGGGAAACCAAGGCAGTCCACCATGTTTTTGTGTTGGAAAAATGTTAAGTTAAAAAACATTAGGGGTGCATGAGCATTCATCGTGATTTGAGAAAAGCATCGTAATGCCAACACGCTGGTGCATGGACAGTGTAATTGGTGCACACTCCTTCGTGCTCAGTTCAATGCTTCAGCTAAAAACCTAATTTAATCAGTCTTTGCTGTCATAAACAAGCTACATTTAGCCTGGTGGGGGGGATCAAGTAAAGCCTGGTGGCCCGCCATGCTTACAATACACTGGGAAAAACCCTGCTTGGCAGTATATTTCATACCTTTGTTTGGTATTCATTAAAGTATTTCATTGTTTGGTGACTATAATGAAGATGTTGTGTAATGCTAAGATATTGCCAGTGAGATTAAACTGTTTTAAAAAGATGTTCCTTGGTGTTTCTCCAACCAGCCCTGTACTACAGCTGTGTTTGCATTGGGGAATATAACGGAGCGCTGCTTGTGGCACGCCGCCCCCCACCTCCACAACTCATGCCCTCCAGCTTCCTCTCAGTTCGCCAAAGCACTGAATTTTTTGTTTCCCAATAAAAAAGGCTACTTCTATAGGTGTTTCATGGCTATACAAAATAATAGATGATTAAGTTTTTTACTTAACATTTGTAGTTAATCTAGATGGCCATAAAGCTAATTTTTAGTTTCCATTAACCAGAATAATTTATTTTTCCATGTGCTTGTAAATTTCTTTGTCTCTTTGAAAAATCTTTATTTTTTGTTTCCTGGCTAATGCAGCCATTATCCTGAAAGATTACAATAGTTGTTTCTTTGGGTTAAAGTGCCTTTGTGCTCTGCTGCTTTGGAGCTTTGCCGCTCATTCCAGAATACTGTTGACTCATCACCTGCTATGTCTAGTTTTCATAGCTTGTCATGTCTTTGTAGGCTTGTTTTGGCACAATAGGACCTTTTTTTGATGCACATTTTCACTTTTTCTTCTCGTGTGGAGTGATCTTTGTTCTGCTGCTAGCCTGGAGCTGCTCGCTGTCTTTGCAGGGTGTGCCACAATAGACCGTTGTTACCAAGATTGGACAAAAGTGGAGTAAACTGAATTATTAAAAATTTTCTGCTGACGTAAAATGAATAAGTTGGGTTTTATCAGAATGAAACTCTGAAAGCCAATAAGTAGACTTACACTAGCGTTTGGCTCATTGCTAAGGTCCTTTTGTATAAAAGGTCAAGGTGAAAATAACCAATGTGGATCTTCTTGTTTGTTCTCTGAAAGTATGCAACCGACCAGCAAATTTCGGACTGCTGACGACTTATCAGGATCTCACTATCAAGAGATGACATCATGTGTGCATTCCTCAGGATATCTTAAATGTTGATGTTTGATGGAATGTGAAGCTGTCCTTTGCTTGTGTTTACAGTGATTTTTGATTTCATTAGAGGAGGCGTCAAGAGATATGGACTAGACCAGTGGTTCCAAAGGTTTTTTTCTGGGCCCCCCCAGTAGTCCTCTAAGATTTTCTGGGCCCCTCTATAGATAAAATCCCCTCCAAAAAAGAAAAACTGGGCACACACATCGTTCAACCAGACATAAACCGTCACACATATTTTGTTTTCAAACTCCACTGAAGTTTATGTCACACTTCAGGTTGCAACAAAACACACTACAAACCGTCTTTGCAATGAAACACTTTGTGTAACTGTTTTTTTTTTTTTCTTTTTTCATTCATCCATACCACTTCACATGCCCCCCCACCCCCCTTCCAATGGCACTGGGCACACCCCACACTTTGCTGGCTTGGTAAATTGAGGTTAAGTTTAAATTCAAATTAAGGTTGCACATCTTAAACCAAAGTAATTTGATCTTCAAATACAATAAATGTAACATCTGAAAAGGAAAAAAAAGCAATGTGAAAGAAAACAAATTGACTTTTGACATTTTGATTAGAGTTGAGTTGGTAGCAGTGTTGATGATCAAATACATTGAATAACTGACGATTACTAAATCTGTACATCCCAATAAAGGTAGTGTGGAAAGTTTGCTAAAACATTCCAGTGTTGCTGTGAGGTGAAAGATGTAAAACTTCAGGAATGATCTTGAAGAACCATCATTTCTGTCCCATTATTGTAAGGAGATGCAAAAGGTGATTTCCAAGCTTCTAAATTCAGTTATGCAGTTAAAGTTGTTTATCAGACGGCAACCTGTTATCAGCTGAATGATCTGCTCTCTCGCAAGCTGATTGAGCTGCAAACATGCCTCAACATGCAACGAAAATACAATTTTCTCTTATCATCCCCTCATCATCAGTGTACCTCCTCTGACTTCATTTTTAAGCACCTCGCTTTAAAAAGCTTCCCTCAATAACAGCATCCATATGGAACAGTGTTAGTGGAACCTGGTAGCGTGGTGGTATCACTCGATCAGAAAAAGGTTGTTCTTTGAGTTTCTGACCAGCCTGTCACCAGTCAGAGCTGATGAAGCTGAAAATCAGCAGATTCATGTCTCTATTTATTATGCTGTTCTGGAACCACATGTTCCTTTAGTTCTGTTTCACATCTGTGAAAATGTCATCTCACATGTTGTTCTACTAGATTGTTGAGGTTTGAATTTAAACACTCCTCAGGGATAAAGGTGCAGTATGTAATGTTTATGAAATTTTTTTTTTTTTTTTTTTTTTTTACATATTTGCTAAAACTGTCACATTGTTGGGATAGTATGTTATGAGACCCATAACCTGTAAAAAAATTACCTACTCCACTTCTTCCCTGAGCAACTATTACCATCAATGCACTGCGCCTAATCAAAAACAACCAATCAGAGACAGTGGGTCTTGGCGCTGTCAATCAATTCATGGACTCGCTGCTAAATGTGCTAATGGCAGAGAAACAACTGACTGTTCCAGAAAAAAATGTTTATCCGCCATCATCAGTGGCTATGCTAACTAGCTTGAGCATTCACAGCAGACTATGCTAGCTGTAGCGTGAAGAAGTGGGGGATGAGCAGTGCCACATAGAGGGATCATTGACAGCGCTAAGTTCTCATCCTGGCTCTAATTGGTTGTTTCTAGTAAGCACTGGGAGAAGGTAGAGGAGCTCTTTTTTATTTATTAATTTTTTCTCTCTCATACCATACTGTCACAACATAATGATAGTTTCAACAGATTTGTAAAAACATATTCTTTAATCAAAGTTACGTACTGCACCTTTGAGTTTTGCACAGAAGAGACATCTGAGAACAAAAGCAATTATGATGAACTTTGTTACGAATGTTACTTTAGTGAACACTTCACCTCTAACCAGCCCCATCTCTCTGGTTTGACTCTTGCGTATAAAAGAGTCAAACCAGACTCTTGTAAAACTCAAAAACACATGTACTTTTTGTATTTAAAGTACATGTGTGGTTGCTGGAGAAGTTACTGTACTAAACTGAAGCTTTTCAAATGTTTTCAACCTCATTCTACCAGATTATTATAGAATCAATTAAACACTGCTAACAACAAGAGATCCACGTTAGTTACATCTAATGTCAGTGAAGAATTTGTTCTTGATAAACCCATTAATAAAGAAGTCCATCTGCTGAGAGCTCAGTGTTTGTTATGCTGAATCTACAACTTAAAGTCAAAGTGACACATTTTGCCTGAATTCCTCACATTTGCCCACTGTTTTCATTCAGCATACTTACTGACGTCGTCTAGAATGTGTGTTTGGCTTCTCCTCAAAGGCAGACCAAAGTATTCCAACACACATGCTTTTGTTCCCCACTTTAGTTCAGTGGTAATCAGACTCCAACTGTACGCACTAGAAGCCTTTTACAGCAGATTTCCACACTTGCTGATGGTGCTTTTTGTAGATTTCACCTGCGATTTATAGGTTGCCTGAATGCAGAACACGTGACTCTATCAAAGTAACGAAAAGAGCGTCTCCAGTTGAACTTTTGGCGGCCGTTGAGCTGTAATGCCTTACTTTAGCCGATGCAGTGCAGTTCTTTTTATAAGGCTTTTAAAAATACTATTTTACATTACTACCAGATGTTTAGGCTATAATTTTCTCAAAAAGTCACAGCCTAGGTTTCCAAACCTCAACTGCAATATGCTCTTAGTACATAGTAATTAGTTCTTCGTTTAGTGAAAAGAAATCCCAGAGCGCTGAGAAGGTAAACCTCTGCAGATTTTCTGCCTGAGATTTGTTCTCCCCTCAGCTCAGGGCGAGGCAGCAGTGCAACACCTTTTTTTATTTATTTTTTTTTAATAAATTATTTTACCAGCTTATTGTCAGCATCAAGGAGGCTATTTGACTCAACAGATGGAGCATAACAAACTCATAAAACACAGTGAAGAGAATTGTTTGCAGATGGCAAGTATTTTCTGCTCAAAAGACAGAACCTACCCAGCGCTCAGCTACAGCTACATTGGCCTTTCTCCAAGGATCTCTGGGGATCAGTTGTGTCCCATCTAAATATATATATATTTTTTGACTGAAGCCAATGCTCTCTATGTTGCTTTTAGTGCTAGTTGAAGATGCGTCACAGGAGGGTATTAGAAAACGTTGTTGGCATATAGATGAAAGGAATGCCTCAGTCTGTTTTCTTTCTTCTCTTTCAGCCAAAACTTCCTGGACAGAACCTCCTCTCTGAGGTTTTCCACAGGGGTAACCTCATTGAAAGTGATTACTTTGGCGTCGAGTTTCAGAACATGCAAATGAATTGGGTACGTACTCCGCAATAATATCTTTCACTTTTGATTTGAAGCGCACATTTTTTTACAGTGCTTTGCAAAGCTATTTATATACCTTTTAATATTCTGTCACGTTACAATTGCAAACATCAATGTATTTTATTGAGGTCTTTCTTGGTAAATGGATGCAAAATGTTAGATTAGCCCACTGAAAGTTGAAACTTAAATTCAGACTCAGCAGTAGGAATTTTAAATAGATATTCAGAAATGTTTCCAACCAATGTGTTTGAATTATGTCTCCATGATTAAAGTGGCCCAAAAAACCAACACGTGTCGCAACATTTCTGGGCACGCTTCAGTTGTAGGTCTATAGGGCAGTAGTACCTACAATTGAGTACAGTGTTTGGGTTTAACGCCGCCTGCTCAGTGAGAGTCCCACTGGCGGTGGAAATGCTCTCCTGAATAAGCCGGACCATAAACTGGAGTTCGGACACATGCCTTACCACTCGGCAGAAATGAGGCGAAACCTGTCTGGCTCGACTCGCCCGTCAGAGTTTCTGCTGTTTTTGTCTTTCCAGAAACACGACTGGAATGTAATACCACCTTGGAGGTTTTTTTTAATAAACCAACATGGGGGCCACAATCCAACCCATAACTCACATTTTGAAACAATACTGTTTTTCTCTAATGGATTCACTGGCCGTGCATCTCAAACAGTCAAGTGTGTGTAACTTCTTTTAAAATTGTGCTCAAAGACTTTCACAGTTAAAGTCTGCATGAGCTGGTCTTATTTTTCTATTGATCTCACTTCATTTGGATGATAAACAAGGACATGATATTCATCAGCCTGCTGGAAAGAGGTTTGGTTAACTGATTTACTGCATGAAGATGTGCTTCAGTATATTTAGATCAATGACAGATGCAGAAATGTGTACATAAACGGATTACAACAGTTCTTTCTGAGTAGAAATGTTTCTCAATGCTGGTTTCTTGTTGCACATTCCTTCATCAATCAGCCACAGCTTTAACAGAGGAGCTGAGCTACAATGAGGCAGAGATGGGGGGGGGGTTGTTTTTTTTAGTTGGAACTGTAAATTCTGTCCCAAGAAAAGTAGACAGTTGCTTATAGAGCTGTCACTTTATACTAGAAGACCTGCATTGAGTTTTGTTGTAACAATTGGTCAAAATTGGAGCTTGAAAAGCTAAAACTTTGTCTCCCTCTAGGTATGGCTGGAACCGACAAAGCCCATTGCAAGACAAGTCAAAAGTAAGTAGCATCAAACTGGCTGTAAATCCACCTGGTAGAGAGGAATTCAATATTTCTGTTATTGCTTTCCAGGACCAGCGAATACGCTGTTCCGACTTTCTGTGAAGTTCTTTCCCCCTGACCCCGGTCAACTGCAAGAAGAGTACACCAGGTCAGTGAAGTGAAATTTTATCTTGGTTTTTGTTTTGGCTCCTGTCTTCATAAGCTTCACAATCTTTGAGGGTTTTGGTTTTCTTTTCAAAAATCTCTCAATAACCATTAGAGAAATAAATAAAAATTTTATTACGCTTGTGCTGCCAAATAGTTACATCACTTAGGTTTGAAATATTTCATAGCATCTTCTCAGTTCAGTTAAAAAGTATTTCAAATCTACAAATCTGCAAGTGTTATGAGTAATTTTGGGCTCTTGTTTCCTCCCACAGGTATTTATTCTCCCTGCAGATGAAGAGAGATCTGATGGAGGGCAGGTTGATCTGTACAGAAAATACTGGAGCGCTGCTGGCCTCACACATTGTTCAGTGTATGTTTAATTCTACTGCCTTAACATCAAAAACACACAGCAATACTCAATAACTGCCTCGTAATGATCGCTGAATTTCAGAACTGAGATGAAGGACTTCCTCATTGCACATTGTAAAATGACAATAATCTCATGTGGCCTTTATATAATTCTGTTCCGAAGAGAGTTTACGTTTCCTCCAATTATGCAGACAGAATCTGATGTTTGCTCTTGTGTAAACCGACAGCGGAGATCGGAGACCATGATGACGCTGCAGACAGGGAGTTCCTGAGAGCAAACAAACTATTGCCTTATCAAGACAAAGTGCAAGAGAGAATTATGGAGTTCCACCACAGGCACCTGTAAGTTTCAACCCCTGTTCCTTTATATCTGATCTGAAGCCAAACATCCCTTGAAATATTTGACTCCAACCCAAATCAGCTACAAATCCTTGGAACCACTTAAAGTAAAAATAATATTGTCAGGTTTTGGTGTTTACTCTAGAGTCTAGAGGGTTAGTGTTAGCAGCCATGTCTGGGCTGTTGCTCTGGTTTTTTACAGCTAGCAAGACTTAATGTGATTTACCTTCACCTCGTGATTTTAATATAATTTAAATCTCTATTTAAAGCTTTGCTCCTGACAGATTGATCTTTCCCCTGACCATAATAGTGTGGCTTTCATTCAGTATTCACCTACTGGGTTAATGTTGAGGAGCTATTGTTAATCGTGGATATTTGAAGCCTGGAATCTTATTTCTTGACACCTTCCTGTTTTTCCCCCTCTAACCTATCTGATGTGTTCTTTGGTCTTTGTGATGCTGTTCACAAAGACCAATGTAATGTTCTCTACCAAACCTCCAAGGCCTTCAAAAAAGCTGCATTTATACCTGCAGTAGATTCAATAACGATATTCTCAAGGCAGTACAAGGGAAATGCATTTTATCTGGGCTCAGAATAAAAAGGTTTGCATGCCCCACTTTTCAGAATTTTAGATGTATAGGTTTATCAAGGCATGCTTAATTTTCCTTTCACTTCCCAAGACCTTTTACCAAAGCAGTACTTTGAGTTTGTGTTTCATATAAAGCCCTCCCAAAATAGCCTGAAGTTGGTGGTTGATAACATTTAAAAAAACTCAAGGGATATTAACTTTGCAAGTCACTGTGTGGTTATTGAACATTTCTACAAATGATCCTCCTTTTTGGGGGCAGGATCTGTAGTCACCGCCTGGCTGTGCAAAATCAAACCATTACTCAGCCGATTCCTCAGTTTAACTAGAACAAGAACTGGCTCTGTCACCCATTTCAGCAGACATGAGCTGCATGTCTGCGGCAAAGTGAACTACAGGCTTTTTGTTCCCCAACCTTCATAGTTTTGCTAATTATCACCTTTCTGTGAACATTTTTCTTTCAAAGGTTCAACTATAATACTTTAAAGAACTGTAGCTTAGCGTTGTTTAAAAGTGAAGCCTTAGCAGACCTGCCAGTGCTTGCTTCGCCCCCTCCTATTCTTAGCCTTAATGGGATCATCATCCCAAATCATGTTGCTATTTTGAGCTCATTCTGTTATCTAATTATGATTTACGGAAGGTAAACTCTGACTTTTCGGTTTTCATCCAACACAAGTTGTTTTGTGTTGAAGTGATAAATGATGCCCCATGGCTTCCACGCAGTTTGGGCTTGGTGAAAACCGTGTCTGTGTTCTTCATACTCAGACACAACAAGTCCTCCTCACCCATGTCTGTCGGTTTAGAGTTTAGCAGAAACCGTTTACAGCATTTTTCCCACAGCCAGTCTCCAAAGGAGCACAGTGCTACCTTATAGCCAACAGAGGCTTTTTTTTTTTCAACACCCAGGTTGAAAAAAGCCCTAAAGACTTAAGTGTTCTCTAAAGACTTTTGCTAATCTCTTACTTTGGTTGCCAGAGTGGTAGCGCTAGCAGAGAGTTCCCTGCTTTAATCCTTTGCTCCGGTTAGTCTATTAGCCATAAGGCCAGTGGGGCAGGGGAGGGCTCTAAGGAGATTTCATGCTTAAAGGATGAACAAAATTAGAATGGAGTAATGATGGGATGGATATGTTTCTAACACGCTGTTTGTTTGTAATCGCCTACTTTTATTTGTGCCCGTTACATTTGTAAAGCTTGAAGACGTCTACAAATCATGACGTGTTTTATTTTGGTACTATGTGGTTAAATTAGAAGAAAACATTAAGAGTGATCTGTATAGTTCATTTGGCAATTTTTACTCTGTATTATATTTATTGCAAATAGTGCTAGAATTTTAACTAAATCAATATTGGTAGCAGCAGTGTTTTAAACAGAGAGTGTTTTTTTTCACCAAGTTAAAGTATTTTTGACCACAAATGAAATTGTTTGGATACATTTTTGTGCTGTTTTGTTGTATAGTTTAATTAAATAAAAAGGGCTCTTAGAATTAATCCGACAAGGACTCCACATATCACGGCTCAATATTACCCTGTATGAAGCGAACATGCCATGAATGTTTTTGTTTATGTACCTATTTTTTATTTTTATGTAATAATTTTTTTTAACCAGTGGCCAGACTCCTGCTGAATCAGATTTCCAGATTCTGGAGATTGCTCGTAAACTGGAAATGTACGGTGTCCGCTTTCACCCAGCAGCTGACCGAGAAGGCACCAAGATCAATCTGACTGTTGCTCATATGGGCCTTCAGGTCTTTCAGGTGATTACTGCTTTGATCGCAGCCACCATGACTTCACTCTGTCATCATTTGGTTTACTTTTCTGTTTGTCTTTTCTGACGTTATTTTGTAACCTAGGGCAACACGAAAATAAACACCTTTAACTGGTCCAAGATTCGCAAACTGAGCTTTAAGAGAAAACGCTTCCTCATAAAACTCCACCAAGAAGTCCATGTAAGCTTTCACGGGCTTCAGTTTAATCTCAGATTTTACAGTCAGTGTAAAGGTGACCAGGTCAGTGTTTCTTTTTAACCTTTATTTCAGGGGCCGCATCAAGACATTCTTGAGTTTATGATGGCCAGTCGTGACCAGTGTAAAAACTTCTGGAAGATCTGTGTGGAGTACCATTCGTTCTTCCGTTTGTTTGATCAACCGGAACCCAAAACCAAAGCAATCCTCTTTACACGAGGTTCCTCCTTCAGATACAGGTAGGAACTCTTCAAAGTCCGTTCATTCGGACTTTTGACCTTTGTCGTACAGTCAAGCATTTTATCATGTTATTTCTTTGGATTTAGTCTTTAATCTAAAATTCTCTCTGTCAGTGGAAGGACCCAGAAACAGCTTGTGGAGTATGTTCGGGAGAACGGAGCAAAGAGAACCCCTTATCAGAGGTGTGTTTGTCTGAATAGGCGTATATGTGCAGGACAGTCCAGGTGACAAGTTTACATACATACATCATGGGCACAAACTTCAGTAATTTGGGTCCTTTGATGCTTATTTAAATGATTCTTCTCTCAGTGTGGAATGAATATACAACACACGACTTCAGTTATGTCTTAAAAGTTTCAGGTTGTGCACAAATGATCAATTATTTGATGTCATTTATTTTTCAGGGTGAGAATTATTTATTTATAACTGTTATTTTAAATGGACGGGGGGAAAAAAACAACCATTGAGATTCCAAAGGAATCTTGGCCAAGAGAGCAGCAACAATTACAACAATTGTACATACAGGGGTCAAATATCCTGGTGACTATTTGGCTAAATGTCCCATCGAATGTTGTACTTTAACCACAAGCTTTTTTAAAGCTGACGACAAGGTTTTGGCACACTTATGTCAGGATATTTGACCACTGTTCCTGGCAGAAAAGGTGGAACTTTAAACCCGGTCGGTTTTCTGGAACAGGCCGAGCTTTGAGCTAAAGTCCATAAATTTTCAACTGGATTGAGGTTGTGGCTTTGTGAGGGTTATTCCAGAAGGTTTATGCTCATTCCCTTTATCCATCCTAAAACCAGTTTTTAATGTGTGACAACTAAATAGCTTTGACTGAAATTCTCAGCCAAGTGCTGAAAGAAGCCAAATGAATATTTAGAGAAGAGCTTATGATTGGATGGGGTACAGTTTGATCTCTTTGGACACAAGAAGAAGAAAAAGAATGTTTGGAGGTACCAAAGAGAGGCTTTTGAGCATACAAATTTTAAAGCATTATGGTGGCAGCAGCATTTTGCTACCATGACTAAAAAAAGCGCTATGAAGCACATTTACCAAACATTAATGGGAGTGTTTGCATAACTTGGAGCATGTGCATCCTAAGTGCTGGCCTTAGAATGATACATATTCAAGAATGGTACAAATTTGGCGACTGGTGCAGGAATTTGATGGAGACTGACAAATTGTTATACATTTTTCAATCAGCAACCTTTACTCAGACTTTGCCGTACCCATTCTGTAAATACAGCAAGGGTTTCTATGAAGTGACAGTATCGTACATTCTGTTATTTTTATTGGCCAAAGAGTAATAATATTTTTGTTTTACGTTTCACATGATTCCCAGATAAATTTATTAAATTTTTTTTTCATTAAAATATTGAAGGTTTTGTTTACTGTTGACCAATAAAACCAAATAACCAAAAATGAATTATTGCGAACTACGTGGCAATTCTGAGATCATAAGGGAAAAAGTTTGGACACCAAAGTTAGAGTAAACTAAATCAATAAAACCCGAAACTTGGTGTTGTTCATGCCTGTGATGAGTGTGTAAACATTTGACCCAAACTGGACACCGTCGGTTATATAATTTGTTTTCCGTATTAGTAACAATGAATTATTCTGACAGTGAGGTCTGTTTTTGTTTAGGAAGAACAGCAAAGTAAGAATGTCTGCTCGCTCCTTTACCTCTGACATGCCAAAACAGGTAAACAAAACGACTAGGAAAACCATGTGGCAGTAGCTGTGTTTCCATTATAAATGTGCGCAAATCTTTGTCTATATTCTGCAAATGTAAAAAATAAATAAATAAAAAATAACTATTTGAGCAATTAGTGTTTTGATTAAATAAGAAATTGATTTAAAATCACACATGAAAAAGCTTCTTTACTCAATAAGTCATTCAAAATCATGGCAGTGACAAATGTAAGCAGTTACATGAGAAAAAGTCATAATTCAGCCATTCAGCCATCTATCAGCCAATCAGAGGAAAGGTTGGGGTCTTATTCAGCCACTGGAGTGACAACCTCCTATGTCTGGGAGCAGCTATGTGTGCGGCGTTTTGGGGAATTTTAATTGTAATTGTTATAGATCGAACATGTTAAAATGACAACTTTTTATGGATTGTGCGATGCTGTGAGAGCTCTGGTGGAGCCAGATGCACATATTCCAAAGAAACGAACCATCGTCCTAATACCACTTCCTGTTGTCTTCTTCGCCCTTTTTGCTAGATGTTACATCCGGCTGTTGATCACATAACTTGTGATGTGCAAAAAAATGTTGACATGACCACCTCATCTCATCCGATCGCAAAAACATTTGATCAAAAAAACACAAGCTTTTTTTGAAATTGATGTGCTTCCATTAAGCAAAATAATTTTTGCAATTTTAATTTGCGCAATTTTACCATTAATGGAAATGCAGCTAGAAACAATCAGCATTTGTGTCAGAATGAATAAACTAATCAAAATATGTATTTTTCTTCCTTTTGTGGCCTTCATCCTGTATGTTCTTTGGCCCTGGTCTTGTCCGTTTGTTCTGCCTTTGTTTCCAGACCTTGTCGTTCAGTGACAGTCCCAGAGCCCCTTGCTCCCTTTCCTCCACCGCCGAGTCCTTCCTCCCTGCACACATGACCCGGATCTTTCCGCGAACTGAGCTACAACCTCAGCTCCAACCTTTCTCTGCACTCAGCCCGTCTCCAGCAGCGCAACAGCCGCCGCAGTCCCCGGCGGGAGCAGCCAGACCCCCCAGCCCTCCGAAGGAAGACTTCGTCAAGGCCGTTCCCCCGTCGCACTTCACTCTTCAAGGTGCCCCTAGCAACCAGGCAGCAGGACACTGCAGCCCCGTGTTTGTGTGTTTAGACGGCAGCACATCCCTATCGCTGCCCTCCAGAAACGACAATGAGAATAGTGAGCAAGGCAGGAGATGGGGAATGGGATGCTCGCTCGAAGGGAGGAGGGGGACACTGAAGGGGCCTCTTACACCTGAGGCCTTCGAGGCAGAACTGTTGAGGACGAAGCAGAAAGCCATGTCCTCGATGGCCGGCTCGCCTCTGCATGTGTCAGAGGAGTTCATTGATGATGATCCCGCTGAAATCTCTTTTTACGGAGGTGGGGCAGAGGCCTATTCCTTTGGGCTTGATGAGAATAAAGTAGACCGGTTAGATTTTATGGAGGGGTCTGACATCAGCAAAAATCTGCTTTTTAGTGTTGGAATCGAGGACTTGAATGGGAATCTCCATGCTTTTCCAGACAGCCTCGTGGGGCATTCTGAGACCAGCTCGTTGGTAAACAACCGCTCTGAGTGTAGCTCGCTGGACAACCTGGGGCTCAGCTCTGCCGGGGAGTCCATGTCAGTGGGGTACGGGGTCCCGGACTCCTCCTCAGTGCGCCTGCCGGGCTCTGGCATCCAGTCAGAGGCCAGTTCAATGGTCAACTTCCCGGCATACTCTGTCCGCTCTGAGAGCAGCTCCGCCATGCAGTTCAGTGACCTGGTGGAGCAGCTCGAGCAGCTCAGCTACCCCCCCACCGCCACCGAGGGATCCGGGAACGGCAGTTCCGACTCGGACTCCGACTGGGGCTCCGACGGCAACCTTCCCCCTGAGCAGGACCTGTTTTATAGCAACCCTCTAACAGGAAGTAGTGGGATAGAGGGCTTCCTGCTCCAATGCCACAACCTGCAGACCCTGGGACTGACAGACCCCTCCGGATCCCCACAGATTAAAATGTAAACCCTTACAGCACTTAAGCCTTTAAACTGTTGCGGTGCAGTTACAGGAGAAGTTTTTGCTTATAAGAGTAATATAAAGAGCAACATATAGATCACCTTCTTTTTTTTTTTTAAGAAGTAAGTCAATGTAAGCAATAGCAGATGGAACAGTTTATTTTCCCAGAGTAAGCCATTGGTGGCATTTTTTAAACAAAATTACTCTTTTTGAATGTTTTTTGCTTCATTCTACATTATATGTGGTTTATTTACAAGAAAAAAGAGGGAGTCTAGTCTGCTATCTTACATTGTTACTTTTTAAAAGATTTTTTTTTTTTTACATATTTTTGACCTACAAAAATTAGCAATAAAGCAGAAATTAGCTTACTTATCGCTCCACATCCTTTGCTGAACACAGTATTTGAAAACTACTTTCCATTCAAACTTTAATTCCATTATCAGACATAAATTTGTAGATCTTAACATTAATTTAATATAATTATGATCGACAAAAAGAAATTAGCTTTTCTTGTAATAAACCATTTGCTGGGTTCTTCTATGACCTTTGAAAAATCGACTTCCTTCGATAGCCCTTTTTTATCTTTTACCTGTAATTGAACATCTAGACTGAGAGTAAAAGTGAAACCTTTTGTGATTTATTTAAATCTTTTTTTAGTGCCTCCTTTATTTAAAAAACAAGGCAAATCATGCCACAGTGTTTTTAGTTTCACTTCTGTCCATTACTGACCCCTGCTGGTTGAAATGGTGTTTACACCTGCTGTGTTATTTCTCAGCAGCATCATGATTTAACCATAGAGCTTCATGTTCAGATAAATAATAGAATGTAAACCTTGTGCTGTTGAGCCATGATGTAAAATGCTAATACCACTTTATATAAGATGAATGTATCATTTTTTAACTCTTAATAGCATTTTGCTAGATAGTTAATAAAAGCAAGACTGAAGAAGATGTGATATTAAGATTTTTCATAATGTAGGAAACCCCTTTTGGTACTTTAGTCCTGTATTTTTAGAACAAAGTTGTTTTAAAAAAAAAAAACATTTCTCTTTAACCTCTAGCTTCAAGGATGCTTTACCATATTTAATAAAACAGGTTATTCTCAATTTAACAACTAAATATTCAGGTTATTGACAGGAAGCAGTGTTTTGCACATTAACTGGACATATGTATTACTTTTTCTAGAAACATTTGAAGCGCAAGTATTCGACCAAAGGTTTTCAGCCACTAAAGGAGTAACGTGCATCTTTCTCTTATCAGTCTTCTGGACTCTAATCCAGTAACAAAGGCAAATCGGTCTTTGATTCTGTATTGGCATAATAATCTGTTTTGCACAGTTCAAATCAGAAAGACTTGATTGCAAAACTGATGTTCTTCCATAGTGACTTATATTTTATTTCTGTTTTCGTTAAGTCTTTCTGAGCCTCCCTTTCTGCAGCCTTCGCACCACGGTGCCTTAAAGCACTTCCACGCAGTGTGTCTTTAACTCAGGTGTATGATTAATGTGAAACAATTCCAACCAATCACAATGTGCTAAATGGGATCCAAAGCTCAAGATAGTTTCTTTAATTCAAACCTCTAATTGCTCATCTGTTCTCATTGTCATTTTCTTGGACGGCATTTCCAACCTCTGCAGTAAGACGTGTGCTCAGCTCCAGATCTTTTTTTCTTTTTTTTAGCTTTACTAAACTTTGTTTTGACCTGATGAAAGGGTTTGTCTTTTTTGGGTGTGTGTTTTGTTTTTTTTTCCATTTCATTCACCATTTTTGCCATAATATGATATTTTTGTCCCTACTTTAACCCAATTTTACACTGAGCTGATGGCAATAATAACAAGCTAACTACTCGTAGCCACCAAGTAATCATCACCTAATCCTGTGTGTATTTTAGCTTAATCATCACCAACATGTACTTAATGTTTGTATGTTTTATTCTCAAGAATAAAGGAATCACTTTTGGGTACCATGAATGTCAGACTTAAAATTCTTTTTTTTTTTTTGTAAATCAGACTGAAGTCACGGCAGGGATTTCTGCCTCATTTGTTTGTAATTTTAGACATTTAGAGTTTATTCATCGGGGTCACGGAGAAATAATTTACCTCTTAATGTGGAGACCCAAGGTGCTTCTTTGCTGATAGTGTTCAAACGAAATATCCTCTGAAATATCTCTGAAATATCCTGAGTTTTTTTTGGGCCGTCCCACTTCTGAACAAAGTTCGTATTTTATTTCCTGAAAAAGAACGCCTCAACAAACTTATACAAACAGTAGTTTTCCCTGTTTTTTATTTGATGCAGCAAACCACATGCAGTTGGAGGGGGGGGGTCGTACACAAGATTCCTCAACCCAATTCCAGCTGTGTGTGTGCGTGTGTGTGTGTGTGTGTGTGTGTGTGCGCGCGCGCTCGTTGTTTAGGCAGGCCTCATGCCAAGTCATTCCACACCAACCCCTCCCCCCCGTCTGTCTTTCTGACGTGTCTGATATGCGTTGTCCTCCCCCTCCTCTCTGTCGCTCCCTGTGGGCTGCTCCACAGCCACCATAAACAACCTATTTACCCTGCAGAGAAGCCACATTCCTGATAATTTTCATTCGGGCAATTATTTCCGGGTTGAATAGCGAGTCCCGTGTTTTTTGTTTTTTTTGTTTTTTTTTTCCCCCCTCTCGTCAGTTTTCCCTCCACCCCTGCATTTTCTAAGTGGAAGAGCAGCTGTGGTGACTCCGTTGTTAGAATGGGATGGGTCGGGTTTTGTCTGCTGAATCTGCTGTGTAGAGAAGCGAACAGAAGCAGTGCAAGGAGGCAGGCTTGTTTAACGTTTAGTCTTCTTTCTTTTTGTTTTAGAGGGATTTGGAAAACTTACGACCAGGATTTAACAAGTGTGGGAACCCATACTTACTGCAGTCTGATTTGCAGCTATTCTTTCATGCGCTGCCAGTGTTTGTGTGTGCGTGTGTGTGTGTGTGTGAGATTAGACTTGCGATTTGTTTGTAATGTTCAGCTGTGTTTTCACAGAAACAAAAGAAAGAACGAAGAAGGTTAAGTGAGGGCTTAGTGTTCCTTATGTGACAAAATACAGTCTAATATATGGGATTAGTTCCTCTGCATTCACAGATTAAGACCCATCGCCATTTAAGAAGATCCTGTTTGTACCTTTATCACCACATTCCCTTCACCTGGGACACCTGAAAAAACAAACCACCGAATTATTTATTTATTTATTTATTTATTTTTTGCCATTTTTTAATTTGACTCTCCCTCTTCCGTTCGTAGATTCAGTAATGGACAATCCTCAGCTCTCGCCCCTCACCTCCAAGGGTCCCCTCAGCCTGTCGCCTTCCTTCCAAATGTCGACCCTCAGCCTGCCCAGCCAGGCCCCGTCTCCCCTGCAGAGCCCCATCCTGAGTGAGGTGGGCAGCACTGCCAGGCTAGAGGAGGAGGAGGAGGGCAGGAGGAAGGTACACTGCTTGCATGCCACCCTTCCAAACCCCCCGCCCCCCACCTGCCTCAAAACTTCAAACATTTAAAGCCGATTCTCGTATAGTGCCCTGTAAAAGTATTCAAACAAAAAATTATTTTTTGTCTCTATTGGGATTGAATGTGATTTTTTTTCTTCTTCTTCTTCTTCTTCCCCGATTCAATTGTTTACATTTTTGGACACCAACATGTAAAGATACACAACAGACATTTTACTGTAGTACCGACGCACCGATTGCAGTTTTCTGGCCGATCACTGACTGCTCATCTTTAAAGAGCCTCACCCACCAATTCCAATTTTGGGCAATACCGGCTTTTTTTCTTTCATTTTCTTTTTGTCTGAAATGTTGCTAAATATAGTAAGAAAGTTGCTGAGTTGGCAACAGTGGGGTGACTGTTTGTAACTACAAATGTCCATCCATGACCTGGTGGGTGGAGCTAACAGTCAAACCTCCCTCAAGAGAACACTGGTTAATTTTTAGATCTTTGTTGAGTTAGATATAGTAAATGTATTGATGTGAATTCTTACACATCAAAATGTGTAAGAATTGATTGATCACCAATCTCCCAAAATTAAGAAAATTGAGGCCAAATTATTGGTGTGCCTCTATATTGTAGCCTATAAAATCCCCTCCCACAATCTCCATAAGGAGAACATTAAAGAAAGGAGGGAACATATATTTGGACAAAAGAAAATGAGAAAAAGGAAACAAAACATCTCTGTTGCAAGTGTCACATATTCAAAGGACCCTTCTTAATTCTAGTCAAAGATTTAAATAACCAAGTGCTGAAAGAATTTAAAACATGGTTTTACATTTATAATAAATAAAAATCTCAAAAGTGTGGTGTGCACTTGCATGAGTCGATGGGTCGTTGATGGTTGCGGCTGCAGGACTTTAGGGATGCATTTCTGTCAATTTTTTTATTTATTTTTTATTAAGCAGCCCAACCTGAGTCAGATTGGATATTCTGACTATATTCTTGAGTCAACATTGTCCTGTTGATTCAAAATCTGGACTTTGACTAGGTCACTCTAACACATAAATGTGTTTGATCTAGACTATTCCATTGTAGCAATGGTTGTATGTTTAGGGTTGTTGCACAGAACAGGTTATCTTATAGTATCACCCTGTCTGCCCTCAGCATGATTCTGCCAATACCGTGTTTCACCCTGTGGACGGTGTGTTCGGTATTTTACATGTAAGCCAAAAAGCTTAAGTTCCTCTCTGCATCAATCCTCTTGCAAGGCACTGTATTCCTCAGGTTTTTAATTAAAGGAAGGGATGTTGTTGACTTACTCTTTGCACTTCCTTCCTTGGGATCAGTTTTGTTTGTTGTCTTTTTACAATGAAGCCGCCTTTCTTCCTCCAGCGGTATCCCACCGACAAGGCCTACTTCATTGCCAAAGAGATTCTGACCACAGAGCGAACGTACTTGAAAGACCTCGAGGTCATCACCGTGGTGAGTTGGAGAACAAAACGAGACAATAATTTTGTTTTGTGGCAGAGTTCATGTTTTGCATTCGTTCAGTATTGGTATGAATGTCAGTATCACGTTGGGCTGTTAAGTAAATATTTGGTCTTTTCTTTATTCAGGATGAAATGATAACACAATAAATAACTTCTGTCAGTTTTAGAAACGAGGTGCACAAATTCAAATCTGTTGTTGATTTTCATCCAAATTAGCACATGATACACACACCCACACTAATTTGGATAAATCACAAACTTTCTGCTTCTATCAACAAGGTTTTGGAAAGATACTCAATATTTTCTTTATATCAGAACAGAAATGATTCTGATTTGTGTTTGGGATTGTTGTGAGTTTCAGGATTTGTAAGGATTCCTCTTTCTTTCAATATTCTGCCTTCTTCGTGCAAAGCGTCAGCACGACTGGCGGCTAAGTAAATCCACAGAAGCATGCTGCCACCACCGTGCTCAGTAGCTATTCATAGAGCATAAAACACAACTATTCAACATAGTATTAATCAAAAGAATTTTTCAAGAATCGGTCAACATTTTTAGTGATTTGTTTTTCTTTAAAAAATGTTGCATATCTTCAGTGTCTTCTGTGTAACAGCGGGTTGTTTGTCGCAGTGGTTCCGTAGCGCTGTGATCAAAGAAAACGCCATGCCCGAGGGCCTCATGACGCTCCTCTTCTCCAACATCGACCCCATCTACGAGTTCCACCGAGGATTCCTGAAGGAGTTAGACCAGAGGCTGGCTCTCTGGTACGTCTCCATCGCTCCGTTTCCGCAGTTCATCAGCGACTCCTGCCTGTCGACATGGCGATGACGATTAAACCTGCCTTTGTTTGGACAGGGAGGGGCGGTCGAACGCTCACGTCAAAGGTGACTACCAGAGGATCGGTGACGTGATGCTGAAGAACATGTGTGCTCTTAAGGTACAGGTACCTTTTATCTTTTAAAATACCGACTCCGGTCCCTCAGATGATTATCAGACACATTGTTCCATTAACGATTCTGCCCTAAGGAATTCACCAGCTACCTGCAGAAGCACGACGAGGTGCTAACGGAGCTAGAGAAAGCCTCCAAGAGGATAAAGAAGCTGGAGACGGTCTACAAAGAGTTTGAGCTGCAGAAGGTTTGCTACCTGCCGCTGAACACGTTCCTGCTCAAACCCATCCAGCGCCTCATGCACTACAAGCTCATCCTGGAGAGACTCTGCAAGCACTACTCTCCTGCTCACCGTGATTATGAAGACTGTAAAGGTAAATGTTCCACATCTCATCACCCTGTAGACCGCGGGTCCATTTAACAAGACGCTCCGGTTTGAAAGGAAGTACAGCTAATCCGGGTCTTTTCGACAAAAAGCCGCAAGATACTAAAGAGACTTTCAAATTTCATAAAACATAATTTTTCTACATATATTTTTTTTGCATTACTAGTACATTTTAGCAGTTTCCATAAAATAAGTACAATAAACTGTTAAGTGTAAATGTTACTTCTTAAAAACTATACAGTCTTTTTTTTTTTCCTCATTTATTTGTTTTTTAGTTTTTGTACAAAGCAAATAAATTTAACGAGCAAACAAACTGCAACATCAATGGGAGAGAAAAAAAAACAAAAGAACAATACTTGTGGACCCTTAAGATAAAGTGTCCAAACTGGGGGAAAGCAGCACAACTTTGACTTCAGTGATATTTGTTAAGAACAAGTATTTTCTTAAAATTGGATTCTAAAAAAAAGGAACTGCAAATGTATAAGTGACTGGGAACTCTTAAGGAGAATCAATTTGAAAAGGCAGAGTGACGTTTGGTATGTATTTGCACAATACATACCAACTATGCTACATCTGTTTTTGTGACGGTGTGAAAAGCTTTCTTTTCCACAGTCTCAGACCACACAGGAATTGATTTTTAAAAACTTTATTAGTCCTAACAAAAAAAAAAACATTTATCAAGTTTAATTTTATGAGTATTGTGTTTGGAAGCACCGTCTGTGAAACGTAATCGAAACTCCTCGATGGCGCAGTGCGTGGCATGTTTTGATATTCTCCCTCTTCCCTTGCAGAAGCGTTGAAGGAAGTAGCGGACATAGCCACCCAGCTCCGGAGCAGTCTCATCCGGCTGGAGAACTTCCAGAAGCTGACGGAGCTGCAGAGAGACCTGATCGGGATCGAGAACCTAACGGCTCCGGGCCGGGTGAGCGCACTGACGCCGAGCAGATGGCAGGGGGAGCAGAGACACCAACAGAAACAAAGAGAAAAACAAAGATGTCCTCTGTCTGCCTCTCTGTTTGCAGGAGTTCATCCGAGAGGGCTGCCTGTACAAACTCACCAAGAAGGGACTGCAGCAGAGAATGTTCTTCCTGGTGGGTCCAGAACTGACTCCTCCTTCAGCTTGCTAATCGAGCCGACAATCAGCTGTTAATGCTCGGGTATTTTCTTTTCAGTTCTCAGACATGCTCCTCTACACCAGCAAAGGTGTCACGGCAACCAATCAGTTCAAAGTGCATGGACAGCTGCCACTTCACAGCATGATTGTGAGTCTGGAAGACAAAACTCTCAACTTTTTCTGCCTTTACCTTAATGCACACACAACACACACACACACACACGCACCCACACACACACAGGCGCCAGTCTGCGGAGGACATCTCCTGATGGCATTTGAGTTAGCACTAGGGTTTTAGGACAGACCTCCAAACCGGAGGAGTGTGGCTCTCCTAACTCTGCATGTTTCTGTTTCACTCCTGGCTGCAGCTCATAGTGCTGGATGCACCGGTAAGTGAGCTCTGCCAGCATAGACGCCCAGACCAGCCCTTCTTCCCCCATGTAGACTAAATAAAAAGCATATTTAGCAGATGGCTGCAGACACACCAGTGTCAAATTCTTTAAGTTTATGCATCAACTTAAAGGGGCAGTATTATGTAAAATTAACTTTTCTGTGTTTTACATCATATAATGCTATTCCCTCATCATAAACATGCCTGGAGTGTTGCCTGGATAATTTTGTGCACATTTGAGAAATCCTTTAATCTCCCATGACAACTGTAACAGCCCCGGGCCTTATGGGCTGGACTCCTCCCCTTTACAGGTGCTGCTGATCTGTTCATTTGGAGCACAGAATATTTAAACCTGGCCGTCTCCACCTTCGGCGTCCACTCTGCCTCTTGTGGTACTCTGCTGTCAGGCCTCAGCTCCCTTCCTCATGCACATTTGAGTTTGTGTTTGTTTTTTGCACCTCAACACTTTCATATGCACTCATACAACACATCCAAGGATTTGCATTGCACCACTGACACTGACTTTAACAATCCATTGCAGTGTTTGTTAATAAATATTCATTTTCTGCACTTTAACCACTGCATGGTCTCCCGTATCTGTTATGACCTTGAACCAGTTGTAACAGAAACCATTCATCTGTGCAAAATGCCTGGGTGGAGATGGCACCACAGTTTTTAAGCTGAGTTTCTGCCTCATAGAGGAGCCCTCCCACACAACTCCCCAATTCAGCTCCTTCAGACTAGCCAGCAACAATTAGCAAACACCAGGTGGAACTGTGTGTCTCCTGATTTCATTATCTGAGCCACTTCTCAGAGCAACACTGGTAAAAATGTTGTTAAACAGTTCATAGAGGAGCCATGTTGTGAAGACTTCCTCAAGGTGGAGTTTAAGAATAGCAAGTTTTTTTTTTTTTTTTAAGACACAGAGGTCCAATTTCATGGGGCTAAATTACAAAGTAAAATTTCTTTATAGTCATATAATTGGCATTTTTATAATTATGAAGGCAACATAGTTACACAATTGTGCTATAAAATGGCACTATGTGTTTGGAAAATACATTTTACTGCCCCTTTAAAACAAGTTGAAGTTCCATTGTGTGGGGATTGCTAATTAGAACATAGCAGTGATCTTTACCTTCCTGTTTTTGTGTTTATGTACATCTGTAACCTGGGCAGTTTAGATATTTGTTTTTTATTTAGTCACTTCATTGATCCTTTTATTTGTTTGAAATGACATTGTTGCTTATTACCTGTTTACTACGTTTATGGGTTTATTTGGAGAGTAAATACACAAATAGTTACGTCAACTCATAAAACGATGGGGAAAAGATCATGCTAAGATATGTCAGTCCAGTCACATGAACACACGAATGAACAGTTTCAAAACCACTGCAACATTTTAATGATCAGTATTTCACTTTGTACAGAAATAAAAACAAAAGTTGTTGTTTATGTGTGTTTTGTGCTTCTTCTTATGATTTTAATTGAGGTTTAATAAAAGAAGTTAACTCAACAAAAAAACTTAATACACAAACATCACATCCTGATGATGGATTCTGCTGCTCCGTGTTACTATCAGACTTTTGTCTTGTTTCCCCACCATCCTGTTTTCACTCATGCTAAATCCCTCACAATAATAGAAGGTAGTCACTGCTTAATCCATTGAACTTTTGTTTCTTTGCGAATGTTCTCCCCCAGGTTGAGGAAAGTGAGAACGAATGGTCAGTGCCGCACTGCTTCACCATTTACTCTGCTCAGAGGACCATCGTGGTGGCTGCCAGGTGAGCCAATAAGAGCCTGAGAACTATTTCAATTTGAAAATACGTTGGAAGGAAACTTTAACTTTGCTAAATTTTCTCCTGAATCTTACAAAAAAAAAACCTTCCTTCAAAAGTCCCTTCAGCATAAGACCTTAATTTATTCAAATAAGACCGGTTTAAAAACAGGAAGTTAGATCAGTAACATTTTTGCTTAAGCTCAAACTAAAGTTCAGAAATGTGATTCCATACAACCCTGTTCTTGTTTCTGTTATGAATTTGCTCTGTGGTGTTAATACACTTCTTTTTTTTTTGTATTTAGTAAAAGTAGCTCAAACTTTCACAGAATCTGAAGCAGACAGAAATCTGAATTGTTTGAATGCTCAGTCTGTGCTCCAGTGAAGACATGCTGATTATTTTGTTTGTCGGATGATATTAACAAGGAACAAGGAAGTTGGCAGGAACCCAAGAAACAATTAAAGACTACTCCGTTGGTGAATTAATCTCTTTACTCATGATGGTTCAGTTAATCCATTTTTCTTACTCGTCAGCATTTGTGCACATCACTGAAAGCTGGTCTATTTTCTTTCTTCTACACTCTGACCCAGACTCTTTTTGTTTTGTCTTTCTTTTTGCCTAATAGCCATCCCATGATGTTCGTTTTTGTTTGTTTGTGATATCAGCTCTAAGGTGGAGATGGGGAAATGGATCGAGGATCTGAATATGGCCATCGACCTGGCTAAGAAGTCTCAGGAGAAATCTGGCGTCTTCCTCAGCACCGGCCTCAACGATCACTCCAACAGTAAGGCTTCCCAACGACCTCACCGGCTCCACGTCCCCACCTAAAGCCTCTTGTTCTCTTTTGAATAGGGTTTTTCACTTCTTTTTTTTTTGTCCGTTTATTAAATCGAAAACGCAAGTAAGTCAGAAGTAAATCCCCCTCTCCTCCACACAACTTCCTGCTATGCTTCCCTCCTCCCCGCCCTCCTCCTCTTCCTCCTCAGGATCATCTGATGAGGTTTCTCTGGAGCAGGAGTCGGAGGACGACATGAACTCCTCCCGCACTTCCCTCGACAAGCAGACGCATCACCGTGCCAACACAACCATGCATGTGTGCTGGCACCGCAACACCAGTGTGTCTATGTCTGATCACAGCCTGGCCGTGGAGGTACCCCTCCTCCTGGAACGCAGACACACTAAAACACACACCGTTTCACACACACACTTCCTCACTGGACCTGTGGAAGGAGCAGCGTCTTCCATCTGGATCTGAGTCTTTCATCCTTTCTTTAAAGCATTTTAATTTTTTTTATTTTTGTAGCGTCCCCCTCCTCTCCCCCCGTCTTCCTGGATCCTCCCTCTATCCTAACAGACGTGTCGTCTTCTGCTCCCCTTCATTATCGTGCATGCCAGAAAACATCGTCTGACGAGTTTTCGCTCCACAGATCTGGACTTTCCCTGACTCGCATTTCCTCCCGACTTCCTTATCTTAACTAACACGCTAAACCTTTTCCCTGCACCCTTTCTTCTCTTTCTCTCTCTCACACTTCCAGTCTTCGGCTCTCCGGCCGTGTCGCCGGAGCTTCCTCCTCGCTATCTCCTCGGTCAGGGACAAAGACCAAACACCATCACGCATGTTTGCTGGTACAGAAACCAGAACCTCTCTCTCACTGATTACCTGCGAATGAATCAGGTACCAGAACCAGGAGCTTTAATAGGACAGTAACCTGGCAAAAAAAAAATCACATGAAATCGACTGTAAAATGGGAAGGAAATTAGAAAAGAACAACCTGCAAACTCTTTGAGTAGAAATAGGGAAAACCTTTAATTTGAAAAAAAATTCCATCAGTATCAAAAAGTGTTTAAGTCAATTAAAATAAAATTAAATAATGAGTTTTTTTAAATGTATATAGTTTTGCCACATCTATCAAAGATTAATCTTAGATCAACTCTGAAAAAAAAGACTTATTTCTTATTGTAGTACAGACAAAAATGCAGAAAACTAATTATTCAATTTGGAAAAGAAGAATTTTATTTCTATTTTCTTTTACAAAATCACCACAAATGAAACAAAGAGATGTCTTGTAATGTTTGCTTCACCGTTTTAGGTTGATTTGTGTTTGGAAGCTTTTAATTTGTAATCTATTTGACCCGGTCAAATGGATTACATGGTCTTTTTTCTTTATCGCTCTTCAAAATGGGACAAACAAGAGCACATATCATTGTAACAGAGCAGATTTTCATAAATCGGTAAATGTCTTAAAGAAAGCAGCTAATCACCGGGACATGCCAATATCTACAGTCAGAGCAATAATTAAAACGCCCCAAAAGTTGGCAAATTGGAGCTCACCAGGTCTCCATAGCAACTGTTAATTTATATTGTTTTATATAAATCTTTATTAAGGGTTCCAGTTTATGGTGGAGGGAGCTGTAGGTTTTGCATCTTAAAACCCTGGAGACTGGATCATGAAAATTTCTTAAATAAATATTCACATTTCTTTTGGGAAATGTTTACAGATCTCCTTTATTCTATTTTAGCACATTTTGAATAACTAAGTTCCTGATTTTACAAGTAGATTATAAAATGAAACCATTCAGTTCATGTGAAGTTTACTTTCCAGAAAATAAAAGATTTTTTTTCAAGGCAACTCATTAGAGATTTAAAAACAAGGTTAAGGTCTGGTTGTTTTTCATGTGCATGAAGCAAACATCACCATGGCGACTCATGTTCCTAAATCATTTCTTCATTTAAAAGTCACAGCATGCAGTAAAACCCGTTCATCACCCTAAGAGACACAGATCTGTAAATGTATTTTAAGCCACAAATCCATCTGCCAGCGTTTGAACATCCTTCTGTTTCTCTGTGTGTTAGAACCAGCTGTCAGGCTACCTGCTGAGGAAGTTTAAGAACAGCAACGGCTGGCAGAAACTCTGGGTCGTCTTCACCAACTTCTGCTTGTTCTTCTACAAGACCCACCAGGTGGGGCGGAACGTCCGCCGATTCTCCATGTGCTGCTCCAGGAACATGAAACCAGACAAACAAATAAAAAAAAACAACAAAAAAACTGCTTTTATCTTTGCCGCAGGACGACTTCCCCCTGGCCAGCCTGCCGCTGCTCGGCTACACGGTCAGCACCCCCGACGAGTCGGACAGCATTCACAAGGAGTACGTCTTCAAGCTGCAGTTCAAGTCGCACGTTTACTTCTTCAGAGCTGAGAGCGAGTACACCTTTGAGAGGTTCGTCGCCTGGTTCTTTTACATCAGACATATTTACAGTTACAACCACAACAATAACGCCTTTTGCTTGTATTTTATGACAAATCAAAACAAAGAAGCCTAAGAAAACATCTGGGTTGAAAACTCCCAGTTAAATTGGGGTATCTGCATATCCTCAAAAAGTCTTAAATCCATGCATCTAAAATTAAGGCCTTAAGATGTCTTAAATTCATTCATTCATTCTGCGCCCAAAGACTGGACTATTTAATCTTATAGTTTATTTTTCTCGTTAAACTTTCCTATCAGTAAAAGTTTGAGTCACATGGAGACAGCTTTGTTTTGTGACTTCAGGCGGTTGAGGCTACCTCCATATAGCTGCTAATAAACCCTTGCTAGTTACATAGCTAACTTTTTAGCGACTATCATGGGTAAGTTAATTTATCAGCAATTGGCTGGATGACATTAGTCTTTGCCATAGCAAATCTGTACGATGCTAGGTGCATTCTGTGCAAAAGAAATCTTGCCTCTACGTTTTGTTGATGCAAAATTGCTTAAATTTCATTCATAATTGTCTTAAAAACTCATAACCTTGAGTCGTTTAAACCTTCCGAGACTAAATGGATGTGAATACTTTTGCACTGTTTTCCCAACTTCAGTAGTAGTATAAATGAAATATGTCTGTGTTCCTTTTTTGTTTGTTTGTTTGTCTTTGTTTTTCCAGATGGATGGAGGTGATCAAGAGTGCGGCGAGCACCACGGGCCGGATGAGCCTGCTCATACCTAAAGGTGGTGCTGTGGAGATCAATGGAAGCTAAATGAAGCATTATGCATCCTGAGGCTGGGCCTCTGGGAAAAATCACATTTGTTATTTCTAAGTTTGGTTTTTGAAGAATAACAACTGGAGACTGAAAGATACTGCCAGATTGCGTGTTTATGTTTTCAGCTTCTTTCTAAAATGTGTGCATTTTTGTTTTCCTTTTAGGTATATAAATAATAACAAACATCTCAGTATAAGGGATATAATGAAAGGGAGGTGTGTACATTATGATCTATTTTTGTGACCCTCCCCCCTTTTTTTTTGCATGTGTAGTACCCAGTTTGATTTTTTTTTTTACACAAACTGAAAGTAAATCCAGTTTTATGGGACCAGCCACATTTTAAAGGGCTTAAGTTTTCCGCTTTTGAAAAGGTCATCACGCATGACGACTGAAGCTTCACTTGGTACATGTTTGGGATGCGGATGAAGCGCGGCATGTGGGACATGAAGGTACAGCTGGGATGTGCCCTGCGTTGTATTTCAGGGTGAGCCGAGACGTGGTTGAGAAAGTCACAGTCATGTCGAACAGTTGGTCGTCGGGGACGAGAGGTTTGGAGGTTGCTGCTCTGCTGACTCAGACTGTGCAACTAATATTGCTGGAAATAGGAGGATGGATTCAGTGTGTCTGTTTCTTAACAGAATAACAGAGTTTCAGTTGTTTACAGGGTAGATGTTCTGCTTTATGCCTCAGATTAAGCTGCATTATTGTCAATTTGGTGCTATATTTCTCTCCCAGCTATCGACTAATGAAATCTATCCTGTTTTAGTTTACATAGGGATAACATCTCAGCAGCATACTGAGCAGAGTTATCTAAGTGTGAAGGTTTTCCCTCTAATGAAGCAGAAGAACATGTTGAGCTCCTCTTATCAAGCTGTTTTAGATAAACAGGAGTTGATGAGGTATGACTGACTGAACAGCTGATTTAGTTTGGTAAGAGGAATAATGGTATTGTTTGGTTTATATATTTTCTGTGAAGACTGGAATCTTTATACCCTCTGTGTGTATGTGAGTGTGTGTTTGTGTGTGTGTGAGGAGGGGAGGTACTATCCATGTACTCTTACACCTCCGCCTCTGGGGCCTCAGAAGAATGTGACAGAGGCCATCTCCTGCCCGCTACCCATTTCTGCATGTGTATGAACCTGTTGCCCAGGTAACCAACACCTATGTCTCACCTATTTATTGTCGTCAGCCGTGTTTCTGAATGCCCTCGTGTAGACTTCATGTTATTCCACTGAAAACGTAACAAATAAAACTGAATTTGACTGATTCTTGAGTTGATTTTTTTTGTTCTTTGTTTTTTTTTTGTCTTAAAGCTGCAGTATGTAACTTATTTTTTTAAAAATGTTTTCTTACATATTTGCTAAAACAATTACCATGTTGTGTCTGTATGTTATGAGACAGATCATCTCTGAACCACCTCCTCCCTGAATCACCATTGCTTCCTGAAGAAAAACAACCAATCAGAGCCTGGAGGAGGGTCTTAGTGCTGTCAATCACCCTTGTAGCATTGGGACAGAATATTTCTGAATTGCGTTAGCCACATGCAGAACGCAACCAGTTGGATTCTCTTGCAGCTCCGTCAGTGATGCTCTCAGCATCTTGAAGACGTTTCAGCATCACCTCTTATGATTTTTTTTTTTTTTTTTGAGAAATGTCAAGTTGAACTTTGGTGACTACCTTTGCTATGGCGCGGTCTGTATTCAGTACAATACTGTGGAACTTGACAGATAAGTTGAATCCCTTTGATTCGTAACTTTTCTGCTAACATTAGCATCAGGATTAGCACAAGTCCAGAAGCCAGTTCCACAACATTCGCTCTAGATTGTAGTTCCCTCCTGTAGTTACTTGCTTTTCAGTTACAAGATGAATGTCATAATGCATGCTGGGTAATGTTTTCAGATGGTTCATAGAGGTCTAATTTTATTACATAGTAGCGGGGAGCCGGGGGGTCATGTACCCTTTTTAGAGACCCTTCACTGCTGTATAATATTCTTCTGTGAATAATCTTCCAGTTACGGTTGAACTTTGCCTCTCCAGGATTGTCAGGGCTGCTACGCAACTGATGTCAGCCACTCGTAAACAAAGCAGGGCATTCCTCTGGCATGTCCTGACAGCGGCTAGCAGGAGGAAGTGGCTTTCCCCCAGAAGCACCAGAGCTGCCTGCCTGGCTGCCAGGGAGATCTGCTCCAACAGGTTTCTGCTGGGGCGTGAAGAGGGTGTGGATGTAATCGCGGCCAGACTGGAGCGTGTTTTCCTTCCAAACGAGGAGGCCGCACGAAACCTCATTAGTTGGGTCTTGTTCGGTGGTCCGACTTCAGATGTGCACATTTGTTTGTGACAATGCCTTTGCTTACTTGAATTGTATATTAACTTTTTACTCAAATTTAGGGGCTTCAGTTTAACAGTTAAGTTTATAAGGCATGCTGCAGCCAGAAATCGTTAGTCAGCTAAGTCTTGGCACTTGGATAATTAGGTCAGTGAAGATAAGATACAGCGCTTCATGTGAAATCCAATAAAACTGGGATAAAGTGGCTAACTGTTGTGATACGGACCCAGGTGGAGCTCCAGAAACGGCAACGTGAGATTGACACGTTTTGCAACCCATGCAGTCGAGGATTCTGAAAAAACCACTATGCAACAAAATGGAGGAGAAAATTCATTAGAGGCCATAATCAGGTAAGCAGAAGCTTTACCTCTTATTAAGCAAAAAGGGAAACTAACAATCAGTGTGGCCTCCACCTGTCATAAAGCTTGTTAATGATTAAAGATTTTTTCTGAGAGTGTGTGTGCGTGTGTGGAGGTGCCGATGGGCGGGGCTTATAGTTGCTGCTTATCTCCGCCTTTGGACTCTACAATAAGTGCCCTTAGAAGGAAAGCCCGTCAGTCTGCGAACAGGGGAGCATTTTTTTTTCTTTTTTTGTCTCAGACTGACTCCAGCTCCCCCAGCTTAAAAACAACAAAAACAAAAACTCCGTTATTAGATTCACTACTCTGCTCCGTTACGAGATTTTTAAAAAATTATTTCTCATTATTCTTTGCATAACATCGTTGGACTCCGTTTTTTATGTTTTTATTTTTAGGCAAGTGCAGCTTGTTTTAATATTAAAACACCTTCATTGATTCATTCGGAACTTTTTCCTGCTGTTTCTTTCTTTTTCCAGCTCTTGATCATTTATTATCCCCTCTGTAAACTTTGATTGGCTGGGACTGTAGCTCTGAGCTTTATCCAGGCTATCAACCCACAACCTAATCCGTGTGTTTGTTCTGCAGGATAATCTCCGCAAGTCTGTATCAGATAATAGCAGCAGGAGAACCGCGGTGCGGTGGAGGTTGAGAGCGGGGGGGACGTCGATCTGGTGAAGCCGCGCAGGGAGCGGCTGCGGCTGCTGCGATTCTCGGGTACATGGAGATGCTGCGGCGCTCCTCCGTGTTTGCGGCCGAGGTGTTCGACCGGTCGCCCACCGACAAGGAGCTGGTGTCCCAGGCTAAAGCGCTGTGCAGGGACTACATCCACTCCAGGCTGAACCACGCCGGGATCGGCTGGTCCAGACCTGAGCAGGGAGTGGCGGCGTCGGGAGGAAAGCTGGCGGAGGTCTCCCTGGTGGTTCAGTGGCTGGGTGAGTCAGTCATGCGAGTTTGGGTCGGGATCCTTCTGGGATCCTCTCCAGAAATCCAGCTGATGGAACTGGAATTAACATGGTACATTGCACTTATGCTATAAAAATTAAAGGTGTGTGGTGGGGGGGAGTTACCGAGTTGCTTAGGAAAACTTTTCACAACAATCTTTCATTCTGGAAGAAAAGTATATTAAAACTCTAAAAAGAGGTGTGGAAGAAAAAGCAAGAGGAAAAAGATTAAATCTAATCTCAGTTGTCTGGAAAAGAGGGATTAGAAGAAAAGATAGCCAACAAAGCTGAATCCCGTGTTTGTATATCGTGTCCTTCCATAAATGTATATTGTCATGTTTATGCAGTTATTATTATATGTTAATGTCAGCAGCACACTATAAGAAAGAATAAAAATATCGTGCCAAATGTGCCTCACTAGTAAAATATAAATAAATCTAAAGGATTTTATTCTTTGATAATGCTTTGCCTATTTATTAGCAAATAGGTTGTTTTAATTCACCAGAAGCCAGAACGTCTTCAAAGAATAATGAACAACTGCCACTTTAAAGTTATATTTGAATGTAACACATGCTACCTGACAGAACATTTACATTTGTCTGAGATATTTACCTAAAAAAAAAAAAATCTCCTCCTTCAGTAATAGTTATGAGGCCATTCTCCTTAGCTCCACCCCTTACTCCATGTGTTGATTTATTTTTAAAAACATTTAACAATGTACAACACAAATTAATCACTGAATGAGTATCAGGCTCAAGCTACAAATGCTTCTTTCCGAAACATTAATATTAAAATTCATCATGCAGCAATCCAAAACACGACTTTGAATACAAATAGTCAAATAGAACAACCACACCTAAACGCACAAAAGCTTAATTATTTTTAGCCTGCCTTGTGTGAACAAACCCGATTGGAGGAGCTTCTGTTTCGCCATATTTCCAGAGATCCTTGCGTTTGGCAATTTGTTCCAAAGATGTGACATAAGAAAAGGCTGACTGAAACACAGCAGGAGGAGCTCCGAGGTAGAATAGGATTCAGTTTTCTGATGTGCAGAGATAAGAAATGTTGCCTGGATTAATGAATAAAGGCAACAAATCATTTATGTCCTCACCGGTGTAAAATTCGAGCTCCCTGATTGGTCCTCTGTCTGACCTCATCTCACCTGCCAAAAAACAAAACAAAACGCTTTCCCCCTCCACACCGATGGTTTGTTGGGTTGCTGGAGGCGCCAGGTGGAGCTCACATGTTTTCACCACGGACACTTTTGGACCAGAGAGACAAAAGTCACAAGACCAGGGACTTGTAATGAATTCCCCTAAATTTACACTAATTGTTCTAAAATGAAATCCAGTTTAAGTTAATTAAAGCTAAAAATTGCCACAGATGAATAAGTAGATCTTTTAAAAATGGTTGTTTCTGACCTTTATTTGACTGTAGTTCAATAAGAGGGAATGTGGAGGGGATCTATGAGCCTCAACTCAGCCACACAGCACCAGGCATGGTTTGGATGTGAATATATTCCAGTGGATTAAAGCTGCATCTTGGTTGCTGGTGATGGTTTTTTTTTTCCTGCCTTAGACCTGTACACTGATCTGCGTCTTTTCAACTGTCATTTCTTGGATTGGGAATGTTTAAAGCTTATTATCTCTGTTAGTGAAAGAGACGATGGTGAAGCCTGTCTATTTAGATGACAATTAGATGAGTTATTTTGAGCATCGGGTAACATATCCCACATTTTTATTAGTTAGATAATGGAGACAAAACGCAGATTACAATGTTTGGTAGTTTCTTTTTTAATACTAATCGTTCATGTTGTGTTCCCCTTTTCAAAGAATGAACAAAAAAAGCCGACGTCGACGTAGGCAGGTCTGGTGAATAAGGTCAAGTGGAATCCAGTTTGTGTTCGAGTCGCATTTCAGAGGCCTGGAAGGAACTCGTTGAGTTTCCAGTGAAACCCCTTCAGGGAAATCTCTCTCTTGACGTACGGGATTATGAAATCCTTTCTCTTCAGAAGTAATTTCCCAATGCAGAAAGAAAACACGGTAGACCAGGTTGTTAAGGTATTGCTTTACGTTTTGTGGTTATGACTCCACCTCCGTTTGAGTACAGGAAATTCACTTGAAGTCGTGTGTGCGCGGTCGTGTGTGTGTGTTTGCGTGTGTGTTTGCGTGTGTGTTTGCGTGTGTGTTTGCGTGTGTGTTTGCATGTGTGTTATGTTTAGTGCTGGGAACTTGCACTCAGATTTTGATAGAAAACTTCAACCTTCTTTAAAAATCTTCACTTTTCTGCTTATAGTATAAACGTTGGAGATGATCTGTGAACATCAGAGCGGTACTCTGATGTTCACAGTAAACCTGTAATCTCGGCCTCTCAGCAGGATAAGTAACACGGTGAACCGATACATGGCAAGAAAATCCACATGGATTCGCCGCGTTTTAAAGTCGATAATTAACCGAGCTGCGTCCCGGCATCCTTCCGTGGTCGTTCACATGCTCTGTGACCACTGCCCACCTGATCATTCAGACGGTCCAGGTGACTCATCCTGAAGCTGCTGTGATGTCTTAGAGTCAGTCCTTCACCTGAATCTGCCTTTTAAGCAGGTAGACTGGATGACTGATGTGTTTTTCCACTTTATTCACCTGTTTTTAGCTAAATTCCTCCTGTAATGGTGTTCATTTGTTTTCTGTGAGGTGAAGAAATCCCATCGACTTCAGGAAAATTTGGCATCAATAAAATGATGCTGTTCGCGAAGAGGGTCAGGACAAACAGCAATGGCTACGTTTTATACCAAACTGAGTTGGTATAAAAATCAAACAGATCGGTGACGCGGGTCTGTGACAGAGTCATTTCTACGGAGCTAAATTGGGCTCATAAAGTTTGTTCAAAAGGAAAAAATTAAACTGAAAGAGGTTTCAAAACTGAAAAAAAGGGTATTGAAACTGGGACCAAAAAAAAGAAATCCATTAAAAATTTTTTAGCACAGTTTCACTTTCCCTCATATTACAAACCACAAATATTCCCACAAAAAACAGATTGGAAGGTTTTAGCAATAGCCATTAGAGCCGCAACTCAAATGCTGCAGAATTTATTTATATATATGGATATATATCAAAAGCCACTTGACCACCATTGCATTTGCTCATGCTAGTTGTTCAGCTCCAGTAGTTTCTTTGCTTTAGTGAACGTTTTAAAAACTAATCTACATATGTTGTGAAATCCAACCTTACCTGTGTGTTAGGCGGTGAGAGGATGGACCGACTGAATTCCGGTTGCTCTGTTCCGACCAGGTGACGAGTTGGAGTACCTCCGTCCCAACGTTTACCGCAACGTGGCCAAGCAGCTGAACATCACTGTGGCGGTGGAGGGCGTGGTGTCCGACGCCTTCATGGCTGTCGCTGCGGACGTCTTCTCAACAGGTGGGTCTTCCTTTTGCCGCACAGTGAGTTTTACTGGGATTTTATACAATAGACCAACTTAAAGTAGTGCATAATTGTGGAGCCAAAGGATTATGTCTTGTTAGGATGTCCTACTTCCAACCCTAAAATTCAATTGAGAAATGGCAGTATGACTTTAATACTGATGACCAGCTCTCCATGCAGTTTGACTCCGATAGTTATTTAGCAAAAAAATAATGAGCAAAAAATAAATAGGGATGCATGACATATCGGTATCGGCAGATTTTAGTTATTTTTTAAACAGACTAGTATTGGTCCGATCAGTAAAACTGGTTTAATATTAATGACCGTGTTCATATTTGTGAATGTATTTATGGTCGATATTGGTTATCGGCCATAACAGCTGTATTGGTATCGGACACTGATATCGGCCCAAATTATTGAATCAGTGCATCCCTAAAAAATAAAAGTTCAAATTAAGCTATAAGATCTGTTTAACATATCTGCAGGTGTGAATATAGAACACAGCTGGTTCTACAAAGTTTTCACTTTGGGTGGATGAATATGGAGCCATGCCACATTTTTCAAACCATGCATCTTTTTTCACGTCCGCCTCTCTATTGTACATCATTTTGTGTTCGCTTGTCACAAAATCGCAATAAGTCGCACTGAAATTCGCCTGCAGGCGGGTCTCAAAGCAGTAATGGTGAAGAAATGTCACTCTATTTCGAGAAGATCCTTTTGGAAGGAGGAAGCTCAGAGTTTCAGGCAAACACAATGAAGATACCAAGCAAATGGGGAACTCTTTCTGCTTCTCTTATTGTGTATTTTTGAGTAGTTGTAAAACGAATTCACAACTTTCACTGAGTAAAACAAAACCCACTTGAAAGCTGGAGCATTACTTTCCATCTGAACCCAGGATTCCCTGTTATTTAGAGGAATTTTGGCGACCCGGCCCTCCCTCTCTCTCTCTTTTATCCCCTGCCAGGAAAGGAATTTTAGTGGAAAACCTTCGGCCCATATTAGGGTAAAACGCTGTCAGACGCTGTGATTGTTACAGACAGTTTGGACCCCACTCCAGAAGCTCAGGCATGAGTCTCAGCTGGCTTCTTTTCCTCCGGGAGTATAACAAAGAGATGAGCTGCAAAGGTTATCTGGACTGGATCAGGTTAGTCTGGTCCAATTTGAGATTAGCTGTATTTATTCAAGAATGCTCTAATGGTTAGGAAAAGTGATTATCGAATTCCATTCAGTGCATTATTGATGGCCCAGTCCTTCCATAAACGCACAGTGAACGTGCAGCAAATGGGCTCAGACGAGTCACTGTGTCGAGAGGAAGTCCTGAGCAGCTGGAGATCATGACCGCAAATGCCTCATCCGCGAGAGTTTGGTCTCAAACGTCACGCTGCGCTTTGTTGAGCAGAGATAAAAAAAAAAACAGTTAGACTATCTGGGAGCGGTGAGGGGGGGAATCCTTCATGAAACTTGCCAAATCCCTCCCTCTTAGTTCCTGTCTGTATCCTGTGAGCTTGACTCAGAGATATCTGCACCGCTATAAGCACCCTTCCTCGATGTTTTGACCCTAAAAAGCCATTTTCAGTATTAGCTTCACTCTCATTGATCTGGACCATAAAGAAATCAATGAAATAAACAAATGAAATGGTGCCACTTGTAAGCGTTAGCATTTAGCTGGTAAGCGCCACGCTGAAGTACATGAGGAGCTAGCTAGAGGAGCTGCCAAATGCGTACTTGCTCTGCAGCGCTGCGTTCCAGTGAAGTGGGAACTCGGAGCTAACCATCTTGACTATAAAACTGCGTTTTATAGTCAACATGGCGACTATAAAACGCCATGTTGACGTTTAGATACTGCTAAACATTGTTAGCAGTATCTCTAACATACATCATTTTAAGCTTTACTTTCAGTAACCAAACACGACTTTTAATTTGTTGAATTTAGAATCACAGGTGCTACATGTAACATTGATTTTAAATGCACTGTTACATATGCAATATATAAACATGTTTCCACCAAAGTTTAATACTGTTGATGCTGGGAGCGGCCATATTGAAAGACGAAGTCCATTTTACAAGTCGTAACTGGGAGCAGTTAGAGTTGCTCCTGGTTCCAGTTGATTTTTTTCCGACTTCCCAGTCCGAATTTCCCACTTCCAAATACAACTAGAACGCAGAGTAAAACCGTTTCTGTCTATATTAGGAATCATGTTTTTATAGCTGAGAATACACTAAATTATTCAGTTTTCTTCAATGGAGTCTAAAGTAAAGAAGTAAACTGGATGACTTCCTTTTAAACAAGGAAAATGTGAAAACCTTTTGATGTTTTGGATGTACAATGATTTACATGTTCCTTTCCTACAGAATAATACCTTTATTTGTTCATATTTCATGTTTATTGTTGGGCGGGAAACAGATTCTCCAAACTTTTGTAATAAAGTTTTTAAAAATTGTTGTTTTTTTTAGCACACAAGTACTCTTGTGTTGATCCGATCCACATTTTTAGCATTCGAGATTAGAGATGATCATGTGTCGCACAAACTCCTTTTAAACCCATAAATTGCTAAACTCCCAAGCAGGAAAGACATCAGTAGTAATGTTAGAGAAGTTATTTTCTTTCTGAAAGGAACACAACACCAGAACTTAGGCCATTTTGACAGACCAGATCAGTATGAAGATATTTTTGCCACAATGCAGAAACCATAATGCAGTTTTGTTACAAACAACTCAAACCAAGCTATGGAACAAGACGGCTCGTCTCGCAGCCACATGATCTGTGCACCTTTACAACAACTGAGTTGATGATTCCCATCTAGGTTTTCTAGAGTCAAATGTGAGGTTGTTTGTCTTTTAGCTTAAGCTTAGCCTAAACTGTGTCCTCCAGCAGAATGATAATAGTCCCAAACACAGCAGCTAATGAACAATGTCAGCAATGTTGTACTGAGAACTTAAGAGAGCTGCACAGGAAGAAATGCCCACAAACCTCAATAAACTGAAGCAACGTTTAAAGGAAGTTCAGGTCGAAATTCTCCCACAAAGATGTGAGGAACTGATAAAGACGTGTAGAAGACAACCACTTCAGTAAAAGTCTGCAACACACACAAAAAATTTATTGCAAAAGGGAAGAAAAAAAAGATATTGTGAAACGTAAATATGATCTGTCACGTTAAATAAGACGTTGTGCCTCACAAGTGAGGCACAACAGTATCTGTTAGCTTGAAAAACAATATTAAAAATCAACTCTGGAGAGTTTTGAAGAAACTCTCCAGATGTCAACCAGTGTTAGAAAGTCCAGATCCCACCAATAAAGAGAAACTCGATCTGGTTTTAGGAGCTTTTGGAGACAGCAGGGACAGACTGTGGATAGAGCTGTGGCTCCGTTTGGCTGTCTTGGATATATAAACACCACAGAAATAGTCTGAAGCTTTGACTGTAAATGGCGTGGCGCCATTTGACAGTGAACGCCGCTCTGGTAAAAGGATCTGCTGTCTAATGTAGCGAGACTTTCTGTCCGCATGCTGTCATTAATTTCTTTGTTAGGATGCTTTTGCCTCTCTACCACAGCGGGGAAACCACAAAAAGACCCCTACCTTCCCCTGTTAGCTTTCAGCCGAACCCTCAAGCTGTTACGTCGTGTTTCAGTTTCCACCCTTAAATGGCCGCCATCACTCAACATGTTTGCACATTAGAGTGTGGATCTTCAAGGGATCATTCAGTGCAGTTTGCTCTGAGCTCTAACTCGTGTGTGTGTGTGTGTGTGTGTGTGTGTGTGGGCGTGTGCGTGTGGGTGTGTGTGCAACTCAGGAGTGACGTGGGGGAAGGTGGTTTCCTTGTACGCCGTGGCGGGAGCCCTGGCAGTGGACTGTGTGCGCCATGGTCATCCAGCCATGGTTCACACCATCGTGGACTGCATGGGGGAGTTTGTCCGCAAGAGTCTGACCCCCTGGTTGAAGAAAAGAGGAGGATGGGTAAGAAAAACACTCACCCATTTCAAGAGACGCACCGATCACAATTTAGTAGAGCTTTGATCTGTCAACACTGATTTCTGAGTAAAAATTGACCAGAATTCAAAATATTAAGTGGTTAATTATTTAATCTGTTCAGGCTTAACATCAGGAGCCCTGACAGATTGTGTCTTCATCATGGTTTGTACACCAAAGAGTCTTGCTGTATTTGCGCCAGGTATGCTGTGTTTACTGTCTGTACTGACCTGACAATGATCAAGTTCTGGTCCGAAGCCAGACCCACCTCATCCAAAATGTTTAATCTTAAGGTCTTTGGCAATCTGGATTGTTTTAAGCTCGACACAATGTGTGGTTCATCACCAAAATATGCCGGGAATTTAGAAAGAAAATTCTTTTCTGAAGACTTCTGATCCTATCCTTCATTATTGGAAGTGTACCCTGATGTAGGCTGCATACTGTAGATCTTTCTGTTCCTTTGACTGTTTTTTATATGTACCAGAGAACTTTGCACCAGTCTTCTGCTACCCGTCTGTGTTTGTCCTTTCATGTCTTTCTTAGGAAAGAAGTGGTTTGTCTGTTGGTCTTTTGCCACAAGGCCATTCCCCAAAAGGTCTACAGCTCAAAGTGCTTGCAGTTGCACTCCCACCCACCTGTTGCTAGTGTTGAGCAATTTCTATTTGATCTAATACTCTGATCTCCTGGATGTCCTGAACCACCAGCAGCTTTGTTTTGCTGGTTACATTCTGATTTAATGTTGTTTCCATATGGAACCATTCTGCCGCCAACCTCGTCTTTCCTCCGCTGCTTCTGGGTATTCTCATTGTCATGACCTAACATCTGCAGCTGATTGATCAAAACCTATGAATATTTAAACTGTGGCTAAACTGTACACAGACAAAGTGACAGAGGAAATGAAAGATATAAATATAAATCTTAGCTTTTGCATCGTACATCTTGATTCATGGGAAAGTGGATTCACAAGAAGTTCCTTCTTAAGATAAACATAAGGTAGAGGGAATAGTCCTGTTTGTTTCAGTGTTCTAGCAACAGTTGGACACGGTGGACGAAGAGCGACCGACAACGTGCCTCTGTCTGCTTTTGCTGGAAAGGCGGCTGTTTGCTCAGAACCACGGCTCGCATGCCTGCGGTGTTTTCAGGAGAAGTGGAGTGTGACAAAATGATGAGCGCCGTATTGTGCCTCTGACCTCACAAGCTCAAAAGAGGGAGCGACGTGTTTTTGAGCGGAGCGCCAGACCAGACCCCAAAAGTTTTCCACAGAGAGGCGGGCAGGCGGAGGGAGACGTGTTTAGTGTCAGGGCTGATGCTGCGCTGTGCTGCCTGGGGTATGTCACCCTCTGTCAAGCTAGTTATGTAAGCTGCCTTGGCAGAGCAGATGTAAGAATTTAACTTTTTCCACATTTTGACATTAAGATATTATGTGATAGACCAACATTAGGAAGGGCATTACTGAAAAGTCATTAAAAAGAGAGAAAAGTGTGGAATGTGGCACACATTTGTCGTCTCAGAGTTTTGTAAGAGAACATTAGTGAACAAACAGCATCATTCCCTTTCTTTGTTTTGGTCTCATGCTGTTTTTCAAAGTGGAGGCCGCCAGGGGGCGCTGTGGTGGCTTCAAGACGTTGGAGGGAAGATGAGGGGGATAAAAATGCAAAAATAATAATTAAAAAACCTGAATCCCCTCATTTTTGTAAATCTTGCATTTTTCATCATGATTTTTGTTTTTTTCTTCAATCCTTCTTTTTTATAAAATCTAATTTAAAATAATAGATCTAAACTATTTCTGATGCTCATTTTCTGATTGGCTGCCAGTCAAATTTATCAAGCTGCTTTGCACCTCGATCTAGCATAGCCAGCAAGGAATGGAAAAGTTTCTGACAAGACAAAGACCAAAGGAACCGTACATCAGCTCCATAGCCATAAAAACCGCGGGAATCAATTAAAAATTGATGTTAGTATAAAATATGACATTTTCTTATAATAAAAAGAGGGGATTGTGATGAAAAGTTGTATTTTCTGGTAGTAAAGTCATAAGATATTATCTGATAATACAATTTTTTGCCACAGAACTCGGGCATCTAAAATCAGACAGTATGAGGCAGCCTTTATGCTAAGTGAATGTATTATTGAATAGTTTGTTTAAAAACCTTGATGTTTCTTGTTTGCATTTCTTTTTAGCATTACATGTAGGTATTGCAAGTTGGGTCAGAGGTTAATGCTCTTAGGGGGTAGGGAGTGGGGCTGGAAGGACATGACATGGAAAAGCTTGTCATGTTGTCTAACATGCAAATTTCCAGTAAACAAACTGAAGTTCATGGTTCTAATGTCGGGTGAATAGTTTTCCAGAGCTTTGCAACAATTTTGCTTCAAGTCAGCGTCTTGTTCGTTCTAAATTATTTTCATCCTGACAGAGCCGGCTGATGCTCCTCGCTGGTGTTTGATGTGAATCCTGTCTGTGCCGCCTGCCTCAGTCCACGTCTTCCTCCAAAACGTCTCTTAAGATCTCTGTCTCCCTACAGGCGGACGTCACGAAGTGCGTGGTGAACACCGGCCCCACCCTGTACCCCCACTGGTTGGCGTCTGCTGCCTTTGCGTTCGGACATTACCTGAAGGCCGTGGTGTTGTACCTTCTCAGAGAGAAGTGAAAGACTCCGCCAGCCCCACGAGAGCCTCCAGCCTGTTGGACCAACGTTTACACTGTTTTGCACTGAGCCTCGGCCGACTGGCCGCTGGTCTCCTGTCTATTTATTGTTACCGCTGCTTGTGTTAGGGCACGCTTTTTAAATTGAGTTTACACAATCACACTTTGGGACTCTATTTTTATTTTTATTTTTTTTAGAAAAAACTGTTTCTTTCTCAAGCTGCTGCACTGTATGTATTCCTGTATGGGGGACTTGCATGCCACCTTGTGGTAATTAAGGGTAAATGCTTCACATCATGAATAACCACGACGTTTATTTATTTGAACAAAAGTGTGGAGAAGATTATTATTTCAAGTTCAAAACATTGAAAGGATTTTGAGGGAAAGCAGTTCAAAAATCTATTTTGCCACAAAGTACAAAGGTAAACTAAAGAGTTCCTTGCAAAAGTATTCAAACCCGTTAAGAGTCACATTTTATTTATGTCACAACAACGCAGTGTAAATTATTTTACTTACATTTTAGGGGATACACCAAAACCAGATATCGTTTATGTTTTAAATGGCTACCTTTATTCTTGGCCGCTGTTTTCCTTAATACTTTTTCACTAATGCTCTCTATCAGAGGCCGTCAGCTGAGTTTATGCCGAGATTAAATTACACAGAAGGTGGGCTCTATTTGCTAATTAGGTGAAATTTGAAGGCAACTGATTGAATTTGAAAAGTGGGTGGAATACAAATGCAAAGCACTTTTTTTTTTTTTGTTAATGAAGCATGTGTAAATTTCCTTCCATTTCAAAAACATCAATGACGTTGGGTTTGTCTACCACTTGTAATCCCAGTAAAATACCGTAAGGTTAGCAGATGTTAGAAATTCCAAGGAGGTTCAATACTTTTGCAACGCACTGACTCACATTGAAAATTTTACATTACTTTCTCACGGCTCTTATTTTTCTGCTGCTTTTCATTTGTTTTTGTTTTTATTAATCAAAGAACAAAGAAATTATTTAAAAAAGATTAAAGATGAGTTCCTAGTGAGGTGTTTCCGAGCAGGTTTCCCTCCGTCTCTATGGTTACCACTATTGTTACTGCACTGTAAAAAGAGCTGTTAAGTGATGATACACATGCAGTCTGTAAATAGATTTTATTCCATGAATAATTTCACTCCTGTGTGTAGCATTAAGCAACCTATTAAATAAATGTTTGTCAGAACTGTAAATGGCAATAAATGGTATAAAATTAGTTTTTACATTTGTTGCAAATGACTTTTTTTCTCTGCAGTTTAATGTAGAAATGAGGATATTTCAAATTTTTCTTACTCTTCACTATGCAAAAATAACTACAATTTTGTATTAATACTTGTCTTTAATGTTTATACACAGCTATTTTCCTCTGATCAGTTTGCTCTGTTTTAAAGATGTAGAAGGTATTTCTCTTCAGAAGCTGGTTTTAGCTTCAGATCTGTGGTTGATGCACAAATTTTAGACATGATCACGCTCATCTCCTTCCATATTATTGCAATATTTGGATATTCTAATGACATTTTTTGCTTGTAGATAGTTGTTTTACCCACATTGTCTAGAAAATGTAGCTCAGGATGCACCAGACTTGCAGAGATCCAGAGTTTTTCAAATTTCTCAGTGAGTTCGAGGTATCTGTGATACATCCACAGGTGTTTCTCTAATTAACGTGGATGTGAATTGGCCTATCAGTTTTGTTTTTGTTTATAGTAATCTCAGAGCATGTCAGGTAAGAAATCTCTTGTAATATTCTGCCATTAAGAAATGGAAACTGACCTAAACCATGAAATATTTCCTTTAATGTGAGAAGTATGCAATTTCTCAATTTAATTATTTTTTTTTTACGGTGTTTGTCAACATTTGGTTACAGTTATTTTCACTGCCATTGCTAAAAGCTTTATTTTCAATTTCTCTATCACTCTACTCCACTGGGCAATACACCAGCATGGTTGTTATTGCCGTCAGGGTCTTGGGTACGAATCTCCACTTGGAGACTTTCTGCATTGAGTTTGTAGGTTCTCCTCCCTGTGTGGGTTTTCTCCTGGTAATCCGGCTTCCTCCCACAGGCTAAAAATATGTGCCGCATGTTAATTTGTTTCTAAATTTCTCTTAAGAATGAGTGTGAGCGCTTTAAAGCTATGCAGTAAAAGAAAAAAAGAAAACATTCTGAGGCGTTTGTTGTTCCTAAAACAAACGTTTTCACAATTTAATCATAATTCATTGGGCTTTAGGCCAACAGACATCTTCCTGCCTGTCCTAATTTCCTACAACTTAAAATTCCATTAAAATATTCTTTTCTAATCATGTAAAAGCATTGTTATGGAAAACGACCAATAAAATAACTTTTTTGTGGACGGAAAAGTCTATTTATCTTAGCAGCTTGACTCCCACAGAGTTGGCTACTGTTACAACATTCAGATGACACACGAATAACTTCTTTACTTCATACTTGAGTCCGTGACTGAACTTACACATTCAGGCCGTTAGAGGGCGATCGCCCACTTTTTTCCCCCTAAACGCCCCAATGTGTTCAGCAGAGAACGCTGATTTGCCCTTGACGCTTTTTATTGGATGCTGGGGAAAGTGTCCCGCCTCCTTTGGAATTCCGCAGTGGTACTTTCCTCCCATTGGTCCAGCAAGTCTGAGTGCAGAGAACAACAAACAAGATAGGGTGAAGATCGTCGGGATGGATGCAGGTAGGCAATATTTTATAGAAAATTAGTGTTATTTTTGTTTCACTAACAGCCCGTATTAGCATTAGATGTACTCTCGATATTATCATCATAAACGTGGATATATTTCTCTTTTTGCCATGTCATTACTGGGAAAGCTAGCCGAGCTGTAATGCTTTGTAGCCTCGGTGACGTTAGCCAGCTAAAGTGATGACTAAAGCTAACTCACGTTAGCCTACTATCACTGGTAAATTGGCTGTAAATCTTCGCGTTGACAGCTTGCTGCGTCGCTTTATAAACTCTAGTCACGACTCCTTGTTGTCAACTGTAGCAATGTCATGTGTTGTTGTAAAGTTTCCTTCTTAATAAGTTACTCTACTTTCTTTTGTTTGGCCGCTTACGTAGACACCGTGTTACGCCCAAGGCGAGCATCTCAGTTAATGCGACAACGTCTCAGCAGGTATTTTGTTACAATTAGCAGAAAAAATGCTAAAGGCTAGTCTGACTCCTAGTTTCATTTCCTCCTCTTGTGACCGCTGACAGCCTCGAATCTCCCACCAATAGAGCTGCTTTACCTCCATAACGCGTTCTTTACACACAAACACCTTCAAAACTTTATGGGAGTTTATTTCCAAGTCAACAGCTATGATTTATTTTTAATAAACTATGCTACCAAATTTAGTCTCCTCTTTGAAGATACTGTTCAGTCATGGCTAGTTTGTACTCTTTAATGTACACTGACATTAAAAAAGTGCGGTTGGGTGATGAGGTATGGTTTTCCTCTGTGGTTTCATGAAATACACAGATTTTTTTCAGTCTGCTGTAGAATCCAGCCAATTCTGCTCAGTTTTCAGTTTGATGACATCGCGCGAAAGGCAGCAATAAGCTTTGTGGCAGATAAGCAGGTTTTCATAGTTTATAACATAGATTTTAAAGAATGAAGGTGTCCTTTGAATCCCACCTTACATGTTTAAGGCAGAGTTTGCCCCCAATGACTCATCTTAGAGGTGATTTGATTTCCTCTTTCATTCAGTTGGTTTCTGTATTTAAGAGCCCGATTCTGCTTGAAATGACCTGATTCACAATATATAATATAGTATAATATATGTACCCTGGTGTACACTGTACTGCATGGTGGACATGACTTTGTTGGCTCATCACGAGCCTGTCAGCATGGTGATCACTTTCCTAACGGTATCTGGGAAATCTTCGCTAAATGTCCTCAAAATCCATCACACAACTTAGATTTTTATTTTTTAAATTAACTAGGAGGGCACCAATCCATTTCTGTCCACTTCCGATACCGATATCTGATGCTTAGGATCAGCCTGATACTGATCTGATACAGAAAAACAGCTGAAATGATTTTCAATGATTTAAAAAAAAAAAAACACAGACATAAGTGTACTGATGGATAAATGGGTTTGATAAATCTTAACCAGTACATTACACCAATAGTTTCACAAGTTTGGTCAAACATGTAAAAACAACTTTAATTTGTTCACTCGGTACGATTAGGAGAAGAACAACCAATGGAAAATAAATAATAATGAACGTGAAAATGACAAGAACAACATGTTGACTACCTTGATCAAACATGTAAAAATAAACTACAACAAACCTTTTTTTTCAAATGGTTTAGAAAATGTAATGAGGAATTCTGAATGTAATGTAAAATAAATAAAGCATTACGTCACATCAGGACTGATGCAGATATTAATATTGGATCGGTGTATCTCTATGATCGAAGGAAGAATTGGATTAAGATATTCAAATAAAAGTGAAAAAAAAAAACACAGGAAATTTGAAATCCATCAGGTTGTTGGCCTTACTTGATGTCACAGGAGTCATGTGTTGATGGAAGCTTGCATTTGAGAGGTCAGGTTTGATCATTTTCAAATACTAACTTACAAAACAGCAAAATGAAGACATTTATTTATTTATTTTTTTTTTTTTTACATGTTTAATAGGTGATGAAAACTAAATCCAGTTTGACTTTAAAGAAACCTCTAGTTGGTAGCTTTAAGTCAGACCTACCAACTCAAAGTCAACTTTGACCTTTTGGCCCACTCCAGGTTGAGATAAGTCTGCAAACACAGATAATGGTAGACATGTCCACTAAGTCAGATATGCTTCAACTTGTATGTAATTTTTTATCTTTTGTGGATTGGTTTTGACCTTCAAACTAATTTTAAATGTACTATTCACATTTGTTGTCATTAGTATTAATGGAAACATGAATTATGAAGCCATATTAATGAATTTACTCCCTCAGTTGGATCAGCGAAGTGGAGCTAAATCAATATACAGAAACGTGTTTGACTTTAGACTCTGACATGTTTTCAATTTGAAATTAATTGTGAGAGTCTGACAGTGGACTACATCCTGGTTTGTTGCTGCATATTTAATGTAAGCCCTATTAATTCAAAGATGTAGATGTTTTTGTTTTGTTTTTTTAACTTAAAGCTTACTGTATAAAAATAAACATCCTGGAAGTTACCAGGGTTCTGATCAGGCAAGCTAATGGACACACCATTTAACTTCCTGCCTCCTATCGTCCAGCAGCCTAATGCAGCACATTAACGGTTTCATTATAACCGTCTTCTTTTTGTTTGCTTGTTTGTTTGTAGCTACATTGACATACGACACACTTCGCTTTGGAGAGTTTGAAGATTTTCCCGAGACCTCGGAGCCCGTGTGGATCTTGGGGAAAGAATACAATGCGCTTACAGGTGGAACTTTGTCCGCAGTTTGCTCCTCCTATCATTTGTCTGTCACTAAAATCAGACCAGCAAGTGTGTATTTATTTATGTTTTTCGAATGTAGAGAAAGACGACATTCTGTCCGACGTCACGTCACGGCTGTGGTTCACGTACAGAAAAAACTTCCCGCCCATCGGTGAGTTGGCTGAATGTTGAACTCCATCTCCACTCAGTTATGCTTCTTCTGACTACTAGAGGGCGACTGTGTTCCAGGAGGCACCGGGCCAACGTCGGACACGGGATGGGGATGCATGTTGCGGTGCGGCCAGATGATTCTCGGAGAGGCCTTGATGTGCAGACATTTAGGCAGAGGTGAGGCACAATTGTCACACAGAAAGTAGGAAGCAGAGTGTATTGTTGTGTAGGGACGCACCGATCCATATCCGATACTGATATCTGATGTTCAGTATCAGCCGAAACCGATAAAATACAGAAGAACAGTGCTGACTTGATTTAAAATGTTATTTCTTCTTTTTTCTTTTTTTTGGAAAACATTAAATGTTCTAAGTTACAAATTAATTTGATAACTCTGCACCAATACAGCACTTCTAAATGCGCCAATAGCTTCACAAGTTTGGTCAAACATGTAAAAACAACTTTAATTTGTTCAGTCTGTGCAATTATGAGCATAAAAGTCAATGTAAAATAATAAACTGAACAACAGGTTGACTCTCTTGATCAAACGTGTAAAAAATAGACGGCAACAAACTGTCTTTCAGATGATTCATTAAGTGACGTTTTTAAGTTCAAATATAACGTAAAATAAATAATAAGACTGGTAAGACTGTACCAAGCAGAGCTTGCTGGGAGGGAGACGTGATAACTGGTGTTTTTGTTTTCAGACTGGAGATGGGCCAGAGAGCAGAAACAAAGAGAAGAGTACATCAGTATTCTCAACGCCTTCATCGACAAAAAAGACAGCTATTATTCCATCCATCAAATCGGTGAGTGGCGATGGCCGGACGCCTCCGACAAGATCGAGAATGCGTTCATCAAATCATTTTCCTTGTTCCTGAATGCTGCAGCCCAGATGGGTGTCGGAGAGGGGAAGCCCATTGGACAGTGGTATGGGCCTAACACGGTCGCCCAGGTTCTGAAGTGAGTACTGGTACCTGTCTTTATCAGGGGGTCCTTAGAAGGTGTTAGATTCATATATCTAAAATTAAGTCCTTAAAGTGTCTTGAATTCGTTATAAAAACAAATGGTAAGTTGACCTTCCATATGTCAATCACACGTCTTAAATGTTGTCATGGCAGAACGGTTCAATCTCATATTTTCTGTCTTTTTTTTTTGCTCATGTGACTTTTCTGTTAGGCAAAAGTTAGAATCATGCGCAGATATCTTCACTGTCGCAATAAAGAATCACATGATAAGTTGAAATGAGCTCCATAATTCCCATTCTGATGATTAATTCTTTTTGAGGTGCAATTTTGTTTACAAAGACTTCATGATCTATTTTATTCGTGTCTTTTTATGCGTGTGTGTTTTTTTCCGTTCTTTTTTATTTGTTGTTTTTTATCTTTTAAATGTCTTCCAGTTCCAGTGTTCAGAGTTCTGTACAAAATGTAGTTTCTAGTTGTTGAAAGGGTGGACTTGTATTAATATGCCAATATTATTACTTGAAAGTGGTTTCAAGACAGCATTATTGTTTCTGACAATAATTTCTGGAACCGTTTATCATCCAGTAAAATTTGTTTTGTAACAGGCCTAGTTCAGTGACTAACTAGCCGCTAATATACTCCTGCTATGTAGCTAGCTTGTTTTTTGCGTCCATCATGGGTAAGTGTAATTTTATCGCTGGTTGCCTGGACAACGTTGGTCTCCGCCACTGGCTCCCTTCTCTTGCCAACCCATACAAAGTAACGTGCGTTAAAAGGAGTTAAACGATAATCTCTTCAACTTAAGTAAGAATCTGATAATATCTCTTAGTCAGTTGCACAATTAGTACCATAAAAAATGTGCAATTTTCACTTCACTCTTACAAAAATGTTATATGTTTCTTTATTTTATTCCCAAGCTCAAGTGCAAGAAGAAAACACAAAAAGCCACAGAATGACATAACAACATTGTTAAATGGGAGCTCAAAGTTTGGAAACTCTAATTTTTCTTACAGGAAGCTGGCTGTGTTTGATACGTGGAGCAGATTAGTTGTACACGTGGCGATGGACAACACTGTGATCATCGAGGAGATCAGTGAGTGCAGCTGTGTGGGTGTGTGTGTGTGTGTGTGTGTGTGTGTGTGTTGCAGCTCTGTGTTTCATCAGTGGAGGCTCTTTAAATAGCACTCCAGTTTAAATACGGTGGACTTTGCTTAGATTGTTTACACAGAAGGGCAGCCAGTTTGGGATGTATTTAATGGAGAGTAAAACCTTTAAATGCGATGAAAACAATATATTTATACCAAATCTCACTTTGTCGCTCATATCATTCTCGACGATCTCCATTTTGTTTTCTGTGTAAAGCCTAATTCTGAGTTGAGAATGCAGTACAGTGAGCATGTAATTTGAGGAATTCTGTCTTTTTTCTGTCATCTTCCCTGCAGAGCGTCTTTGCATGCCGTGGCTGGACCTAGCAGGTGAAGCGGCAGGAGAGGGGGAGGTGAACGGCTGCCTGGAGGGAGCGTGTGCCCTGGCTGAGGAGGAGACGGCTCTGTGGAGGCCGCTGGTCTTGCTCATCCCTCTCAGGCTGGGCCTGAGTGACATCAATGAGGCCTACATTGAAACTCTCAAGGTTAGAAACCTCCACAGCCAGGAGTTGTACTCCCCGTTATATTACAGGTGTGGCAGGAAAAAGAAAATGCAGATGATTTTGCATGGTATAAGAAATAATCTATGAAAAGATCAAGCTCCTTCTCACGGTGCTAACTAGAAACAACCAATCAGAGTTAGGAGGCTGGTCTTAGCGCTGTCAATCACTCTTGCATGCTTTACAATAAACTGCCTGAATGAAAGGTTCTTGCCCTAAAAAGTATTCACATAGTTTAAATATATTTTTAGTAGCTGGTAAATGAGTGAAACCCTTTCAGATTTTTGAATTCCAGTCTCCTTAAAAAGTGCAATGCTAAACACTGAGGTAAATTCACCTATAGTCGGGGTGAGACCAACCCTGTTGTCTTCTTCACAGCAATGCTTCATGCTGCCTCAGTCGCTGGGTGTTATTGGGGGGAAACCCAACAGTGCCCATTACTTCATTGGTTATGTCGGTATGTCTGATCTCATGTTTGTACAATAAACTCTCACAGCTGTAATAACAATAATAAAAAGCAGCTCATACTCATCACATTTTATTTATTTATTTTTCCGTCTTTTCCAAACCGTTTCTCAAGAGGCCATTTTGGATGTGAACTCGTCTCTTTGTCTCCAGGGGAGGAGCTCATCTATTTAGACCCACACACCACGCAGCCCGCCGTGGAGCCGTGCGACGACGGCCAGGTCCCTGATGACACGTACCACTGTCAGCACCCGCCCTGCCGCATGCACATCTGTGAGCTGGACCCGTCCATCGCGGCGGTAAGACCGCAGGGGGAGCGTTAGCATCTTCAGCTAGGAACTGCAGGGGGAGCGTTAGCATCTTCAGCTAGGAACTGCAGGGGGAGCGTTAGCATCTTCAGCTAGGAACTGCAGGGGGAGCGTTAGCATCTTCAGCTAGGAACTGCAGGGGGAGCGTTAGTATCTTCAGCCACGAGGAGACTCTCCATGTGGAGTGGAACTAACAATTTTTCCTGTTTTTAGGGTTTCTTCTGCAAAACGGAGGATGATTTTGACGACTGGTGTATGCGCATACGCAGGGTATGTCTCATTCCTCTGTTTCATAAAGCAAGATTTTGGGTTATATTTCTTCAAACTTACTGTAGAGAAGAATGCACTTTATTGAAATTGCTTATTTGTTGAAAAGCTACTCCACTCAAAGTGTTAAATTTTAGCAAATATGACATTTACAAATATATATATATATATATATATATATATGTGGCTTATAACAAATAAAAAGCCCAAAGATTAAGATTATAACTCATAAACCTTACCAAAACATAAATTTTTTAGATTTTTGCCATTTATTGAGATGCATCTGTGTGACATTGCTTCCAGTTGTCCTGCAAGAAAGGAGGCCTTCCCATGTTTGAGTTAGTAGACAGCCAGCCCGTCCACATGGTCAGCGTCGACACCTTTAACCTTACTCCTGGTGAGTCAACTGTATTCTATTCCTTTATGTATATAGATACATTTTTAAATACCGTAAATTATGTATTTCATTCTTTTCTGAAATTCCTTTCACAGATTTCTCGGACTCGGACAGGCTGGAGCGGTTCTTTGATTCGGAGGACGAGGAGTTTGAAATCTTGTCCCTGTAGGGAACGCAACGAACAATTATTTTACTGTTATGAACAGTAGGCAGAAGATTCCGGTCTCTTCTCTGGATCCAGAAGAGAAATCCCCGAGGGGAGGAGGGCATGGGTGGGGGAAGGGAGGGAGACGAACATTTATTAAGAGACCCGTTGAGCCGGTCCAGCTCCAGTGGTGCAGTCTGTGGGCAGTCGACGCAGCGTTCCTTCTCATCAGCCTCCGGACGTCCAGACGGGCCGGTGGCAGCTGTAGCAGGAGCTCAGGATCAATTCTGTATGCACATCTCTCACATACGTGTGTTTCCATTCGAGTCTTAACACTTTCGATGTTTATGCTGAAGTGAATCTGGTGCCTTTCCCCGAGTCCCTAAGTAAAAGAACAAAACAAAAAAAAAAGCCACCATCATGGTTTTATGTGGAGTAGACCCACAGTGGCTCATGACGCCTACGGCTTCCGCAGTTTGTCCACTAATATCTGAAGTCTGTAACAAGCTTGTAATGAAACCAAATTCAGAAAGGCGACTTGTGTTAGCAGCTGACGCAAACGTATCCTTGCCAAGTCTAGAGCATACGCTAGTTTGTTTGAAAATTATTTATTTAATCAAAACAACATGCAGGCAAGTGATGGAGCCAGAGACATGTAAGAGGACTAAAAATAAATCACAACTGTTTATCTCTTTCTGGTTTTACAAGAAAAAGTTATATTACATCTCTCATGTTGCTAAGAGGGAAAGTGTCTGGTGTGCAAAGAAGTTATTATAAGAGGGCGTATTAGGGTCGTTGTGTATATATATATATATATAAATATATATATATAATTTTTTTTTAAAGAGTAAATGTATGGCCAAAAAAAAAGCTTCTCAGAAACTTCAAGAATTTCTGAGATGAAAAAGTAAAAAATCTAATTTCTAGAAAACAGTTAAACAGTCAAAAATGTTCCTGTTTTGAAAATTTTCTGAGTGTCTAAAGTGGAAATATTTTCCACTTTTGAAATTTCTAGGTTTCTGAGACGAATCTAAAAATTTTAGACTTTATTTTCCAGAAAAATTGATTTTTTTTTTTTTTTTTATAGAAACTTTCTCTACAATGGCCCTCATATGCTGTCTTATCAGTCAGTTGCCATGGTTTCTTCGTGACCTGCTTCGGCTCACTTCCACAGCTCCCCGAGAGGCATGTTCTGGGTTTCATTGATGGCGTTGAGGCTGTGTGTTCTGATGTCGGCGTGAACTTCTTCAACATTCTGGGAGGCATCAATGACCTAAAAAAAAAACAAAAAAAAAAACAGAGAGAGTATGTGAATTATTTTTCTTTAGTTATATCTCCACATTCAACAACAGAGCGATCGAACCCAAGAACAGCGAATGATCTCCATACCTTCCAGTTGACCGACGGATCCTTCATGAGCTGCTCAAACCTCTCCTGCACCGATTTCTGGAAAGCGCTTGTTTCGTACCGTTCGTTGCCGAACTGACCTCGAAGCGCCGCCTCGGCCGGGTTCAGTTGCAGGAACATGACCAGGTCGGGCTTGGGCAGGCCCACGTCGGGTCGTTTGCACCAGTCCAGGCAGAAGCCCTGTGGACGACAATGACCCCGGCCGCTGCTCTTCAGACACATGGAGACACCAGCAGATAGATTGTGGGTTTTCAGAGAGCACTGACCGGCTTGGCGCTGGTGAAGGCGGCTCCGGAGAAGGCGTATCGGTCCACCACCAGAGTGATGCCCTGATCCAGCTTCTTCTTCATTACAGGTCTGTGTGTTTAATGTAAGATTCGTCACAACTGTTACATATACATAGATATGTGAAAACATATGAGGAATATTTTCCTCTATAGGTTAAAGCTTAACAGTTCACAACAGAAACTAATAGTGAAAGTTATTTTTTTAAACGGAATAGTGCAAGTGTAGGGTCATTTATTATGGTTGATGTCAAAAATCTACATTTTCCCAGACTCAAGTTTCAGAGACTAGAAGAAATGAAAGAGAGGGAATGAATGATATTAGCATTAAACAAAAGAAAAGGACAGAATTTTTAATAAAAGAATAGGGAATAAAATCGGGTTGTATTCTCCATCAGGGTCCACATAGTCCTGATAAAACAAACAATGCATCACCTATTTCCTGCAGCCTTGCTGGCATTCTCCGTGAATACCAGTGTGTGACAATAAACTAGAATACCAGTGTGTGACAATAAACTAGTAGGTTGCGTTCCAGTTGTGGTCAGAACCAGGAAATACCAACTTCCCAGTCAGAAGAATCAACTAATGCACTGTCCAAAGTCAAATTACAGGGGAACTGAGAGCAACTCCGACTTCTCCCGGTAACAACTTGTAAGGCCAAGTTGACTGGCCACATTGAAACACGATTCAGTATGGCAACAGTAGTAAACTGTGGTGGAATTATGCAAACATGTTTCTTTTAAAAGACACATGCAAGAGTGTGTCTAAAATTTGTATTAAATGTAGTGCCTGCAACTCTAAACGTATTTACTTATGGAAATCCGGAAATTTCCATAAGCAAACTTCATTTGCTTATGGAAATCCTTACATTTCCATAAGTTCATTCAGAGATTTACTTATGGAAAGTAAATCTTGAAATTATCTTAGTCAAAAGTACTACTAATAATGTCTATATCGGAGTTGCTCTTTTTAAATCCCGACTTCTACTGGAACGCAGCAATAGCGACTGTGTTGAGGGAAGATATAATAAAGTTATCTATGCTGACAGTGATGAAAAAGTGCCCGGTCCGTCATAAAATGGCTTATTATTACAAATAAAACGACCGTTTCACGGTGTTTATTATTTGGGTCAGTTTTAACTGTTGTCCATCCCCAAGAGTGTTACCAGCAGCACCGCAGTAAAGTCCAACACAAGCACTAGCCTTACACCAGCTCCCAGCGGTTCGCAGAGAACAGGAGGTGCACCGTGTGGTCCTCCAGGTCACTCTTCTTCTCCAGGTAGGCGCTGATAAGCTGCCCAATGGTTGTGCTCCTGTCTGCAGAAACACAACCAAGTTCACGTAAAACTCGAGGAGCGGTACCATCTCTGACGAGAGAAGGTCAGGGTAGCTAAGGCTGCTGTTGAAGGCTCAAGATGCTAAAACTCCTCACCGGGAAACCTCATCATCTCCGCCGGTCGGCCGCTCTGCTGCAGCGCCTGAACCAGCTTCTTGCACTGTGTCGTCTTCCCGGCTCTGTCCACCCCCTCCAGGACAATGAGAGCGCCTCTTTTAGACGCCATTACTCTGTCGACCGGTTGTCGGGGACGTGGTGAAGTTCGTCAGCCTGTGTTTCTTTGTAAAATAACAGCTGCTCTCTCACGATTTACCCGCCATGTACTAACAGACAGGAAAGACGTCTTTTTTTCTGACGTTTTATTTGTTTCACTGCCACCATCTGGAGTGGCGGGCTCATAGACATAATATAAGAACTGTATTATGTCTATGGGCCGCCCGTCCTGGAGGGGAGAGCAGTGTTGAGTGCTGTGGTTGATTTTGTTACTGAACACTTGGTAATGACAATGCTTCTTTTGCATTATCAGCTAAACTAAATGCATACCTTTAAAGTTGTATTTCGAGCTCGAGCAGGGGTGTCAAACCTACGGCCCGCGGGCCTGAACCGGCCCGGTGGCTAAATGCATTATCATTATACAACAATGATTATTGAAAAAAACATGTACTTAGTTTAATTGAAAATCTGCAGATCCTATATTGTCCACGAGGGGCGTTGTGTTTTATTTAGACAACATGATGCAACACTGCATCAGAACTAATAGCATAGCATCAACGAAATGTCTGTCAAAATAGAGAAAGGTAGACACAGAGTGTCGGATTTTTCAAGAAAAATTGACGACTTCTTATTTGTTCACGGAAAACCCGTGTGGAAATCGTTTCTCAAACTCACTCAGCAACCTTGAAATCGTATCCCTGTACCGTTTCACATCACGGTTAACGCTTGCTGCGCACACACCTGTTATAAGACTGTTACAATTTTTATCCAAGCATATGTGCATTCAAGTGAAAGCTGTCTTATGAGAGACTCAGCTGGTGAGCGGGGACCCTCCTCATTTTCCCTGTCTGAGAGATGTGTGCAAAGACACGATTTCAAGGTTGCTGAGTTGAGTTTGAGAAACAATTTTCAGGTATTTAGCGAACTCAAGACAGAATTCTCAGTTTTTCGCTCACAATTCACAGTCAGAGCTTCTGATGTGCCCATTGATGTGCAACTTGAAATCATTGATTTTGCAGTGTGACGTGGAATTGAAGGACAAATTTGCATCAGTTGGCTTGGACACATTTTACAAGTGTCTCCTGTCAGGATATCCTAAATTGACAGCACTGGCTGCAAAAATGTTGTCCATGTTTGGGTCTACCTACTTTTGTGAGCAAACGTTCTTGCTAATGAATATAAATAAAACAAAGCTGCGCTCAAAGCTCACACATAAGCTCTTAAATGAGACTCTAAAATTGGCTGGACATGATGCCTGATATCGACGTACTTGTCCAGACTAAAAGATGCCAAGCTTCAGGGGCAAATACTGAGTAAAACTAAATCCTATGGAATGATACTGTCAATGTTGCACTATTAAAAATTACGGCTTTGAGTATTTGCTGAATTAATTCTGTTAAAGTTAGTGGTAGTCAGTAACAGATTTACAACAAGAGTTTTGTTGCGTAAAATATTTCTCATGGATGCAATATATGTTATGTATGTAAGTTTTTCTATTTGTGCATCAACAAGAAAGGTGACAAATGTATCTTAATCAAATGTCTGTTTAAAACAGCTGCCACTTAAGATTTCAAATGTGTGAAGCCAGAGAATTTGTTCAAATTGCTTCCCTGATGTGGAAAATTGATTTCACATCATTTCTTAATTTTTTATCTGTTTGATGTATTTTGTCATGCAGGACAGTGTTTTTAAGTTCCAAAAACTGTGAATAAAGATTTTGCAATATTGTATAATCACTGTGATCAGTTCTTATACATAATACTCTTAGATAAACATTTAACTGAGTAAAATTATTGCTAAAATTGCACATACTTTTCTTTAAAACTCTGAGATTATTCATAATATATTTTGTAAAAGTGAAATTCGTATAAAAATCAATAACAAGTCCACTTTTATTAGTTCTACTTGATCTTGCAATGAGTTTACTTGTGTGGGCCCCTTGAGATCAGATTAAGCTGTATGCGGCCCCTAAACCAAAATGAGTTTTATATTTGAAGCCAGCAGGGGGCGCCCAAGAATGCTTTTTAATAGCAGAAACAGCCTTACAAACTTTAAATTAAAACTCAGATTCACTAAGAACCTGAGCTTACTTTTAAACGATCGCCAATGTTTTCCAAGTTATTCAAATTAAATTATACTCAATATTTTAAAGAATTTGCAAATTCTTTAAAAGAAGGAATTTAACAAAGAAAAATCTCAAAAGTTTCACTGGTATCACAGTTAAAGTTAAATGCTGCTGTTGTGATTTATGATTATTATACGGCCTGTGCTTATTGTCGGAAATGTTAATCCAGTGGTTTACGCTTCTTTATCTCTGGTACTTTTATTTATTCGTTTAGATATTGTAAAGTAGCTAGTCACATTCTGTCATCCAGGGTTTTTAAGAAATTCTGTGTTGACTCACTATTAACTAAACATGTTCTGTTAAACACAATCTGTGCAAAGCAGCAAAGATGGCGATCAAAAAGATGTTGGTGATGCTACGGTGGCTGACATCTGGTCTTTTAAACTTCAAGTGGGCCCCCAAATATAATTCTGCTTTGGTCCCCATCCAAACAGTCTTACTTCTAGAATTGAAGTAATGCATGCTCTGCAGGTTTCTATTTGATGTCAAACTAAGTCACTCAATTTACAGTGGAATTCCTGCTTATTCTACTCTGAATACAAATTGGACTTATGTCTTATTGGTTGTGTTGTATTTTATGGACCAGTCCAGATTTAAATTGTACATACCGGTAAATAAAATTTGATTTGCAGTCATTTTTTAAAAATGTCTCTTGAGCATTTTGGTCAATGTTGCAGTTTTAAAATCTGCATTATAGATTAACTTAAATAAAATAAGTTTTCTCTCTCACACATTTTTAAAACGCAAACAGATTTTCATAAATTTACTTAAAATAGAAATTACAATGTTTCAAACAAAACAATTCTGCCATAAATGACAGATTACTGCAACACGTACAGACGCAAAAGGGGACAATGTTTCTTTTCCACATTTATTTTTTGAGTTACAGTAAAACTCGCTGCCATCATTCTTACACTTTGCTCCGGTGGCAGTGTTTCAGGGCATCTTTAAGTGCTGCCAGCACCATGTCAACGTTCACTCTACTGCTGTTGCATCCCATCAATCCCACACGCAACACCTGAGAGGACGGGGAACAACACCAGCACACTTAATTCACACGAACACAACCAGGCTGCATGTGACAGAACGTGCCAGTTTCTCATACCAAACCAACCGACGGCCCCAATCCTCCAGAAATCTCTAAACTGTGTGTTTTCATGATGTAGGCTGTGATCTCTTTCCAGTCGTATCCATGAGGAGCGACGATTGTGGTGACTGTGGGAAGTCTTGCATGCTGTAACAAACGGTTCGTGAGTTAACCCAGAGCCGTCGATGGCCTCGTGTTTTATGACCGCGTCGCTGCCTCACCTTTTCTTTGACAAAAAGTTTGAGACCCAGGCTCTCCAGGCCAGCGTGGAAATACTCTGCCACCTTCTGATGTCTGTCCCAGGATTTCTCCAGACCCTTACGTGAAAAGCCGTTAAAAAGACGATAAATATCAGCGTTCATGTGAAAAAAAGAATTGCGTCACCATATCTCAGGACACCAAATAACATTGTAACTGTGCATTTTTCAAGGTTTTTTTTTAAATTTTTTTAGTAGTTCAACCACAAACTTCAATGAAACACTAAACATAAGAGCAAAAGCTACAATGGAAAGGATGACATTAAGCAGTCAAGTGTTACAATGACCCAGTCAAAGTCCAGACCACGTAACTTGCACAATGACAAACTGTCAACAATAATACCTCTACGTACTTTACATTACTGTCAATAACAAACTTTGACCAATTATTGTGATTCTGTGGCAAGATCTAAAACTTGTTCTGTAGACAGTTTCCAATCAATATCATGTAAAAAGACTTGGCAGAAATTTCAGTGAATAGTAGAATGCAAAATACTTGTACCTGTAGAAGGACTGGTAATTGGCCACTCCAATTACCACTATGCACTTTCATAGTTATGCTGACCACTGACAACCTGGGTTTAAATGCCTTGCCCAGGAGCACACTGTCTACAAAGCATCGACTCAAGTGCACACCGCATTTGTGTAAATGTTGAAAGCGCAGCATCCTTTCCCTAACCTTTCACAACTCTTCCTTGCTTTTTGTTGGTTTATGACATAACATTCAAATAAAATCCACTGAATAATCTGGTTGTTACAAGACAAAATGTAAATAAATCAGTTCAGAAAGTGTTAGTAGTTTGATGAGGCGCTGTAAAATTCATCCTGGGACTCTGTGAGACAGAACTTTGTCCCTAACTGTATCAGGACGAAGCGCTAGTAACCTGGCAAAAATTTTGACCTATTGTTGGCTTTTTTTGTAAAAAAGAATGACAGAAGATTTATGAGTGATTACTGAGCTGATTCCAACTCATGCCCCACCTCATCAGCAAGCACAGCCAGGCTCTCCCTCAGGGAGTAAAGGGCGGTGACTGGCGCTGTGTGGTGGTATCTGTTGAGAAGACAGAAAGAGGACAGAACTTCGCAAAGTGGTATTTTCTCTTGCGTCATCTTCAGTCGTAGGTGTCTTACATTCTTGCTGGCTTGTCATCGCATCCCCAGTAGTTAGAAAGCCAACTCAAATCCAGGAAGAACGACACAGGTTTTGTTGTGCGACTGAATACTTTTTGGCTGTGAACAATTTTCCTCCTTTCAATACACGTTCTTCCATTGCACGTTTGCATATGCAGTACACAAAACATATTCTCACCATGCCCTCTCGCTGAATGAAATGGGTGCTGTACCAGGAGGGGCATTCAGAACCTTTTGCGAGCCGGTATACAAAATGTCGATCCCTGCATATACAATCATTGGCAAAGACCTCTTTGATTTGCTGTAAAGATCATTATGTCACACCAAACAAATTAATCCAAGAGTTCATTTGATCTACATGGAAGACATAATGAGCTCTAAACCTTGCTGGTCCATGCAGAGAGGAGTGCCTCCTATCGACGCCACAGAATCAACAAGGAAAAGGCAGTTATACCTGGGGAAACAAATCAGCAGACATCTGAAATCACCTCATGTCCTACATTGAGAACATGCTGGAGCACCAGGTCTTACTTATGGCACAAGTCGCCAATGCCGTCTAAAGGATGCAGGACTCCTGTGGAAGACTCGCCATGCGCGAGGAAGAACAGAACCGGTCTGTGTTCTGATAAAGCCTGCGATGAGATCATACAATAACCGCATTAGTTGTAGCAGGAGGAGAGTTTTGCTTTGTTCAGTCTGATCACTACAGTGATGTGTGGCAATACCTTCTCAATCTCTGCATTGGTCAAGTAGCCACCAGGGGGCGCCACAATGGTTTTTACTTTTGCACCTGTTGGATGGAGGCGCATTCAAACATGTATGTGTTTTTAAACTGTTCCACATTTTCTTTGTTTTGAGCAGAATGACCAAATGTTTGGAGTAATGAAGTGTGAACCAAAGTGAAACCCACACAATCCATCTTGACTGTCATCCCCCTTCAATACTCCAGCTGGGATTTGTCCCACTGATCTGGATTTCTCAGGAGGTATTGGATCCTGGCCAATCAGCAAAAACGAGGAGGAGTTGTGAACAATGATTTTGAGTTTCTATGCGTTTTTTGAACTTGTAGTTTGCCTACAGTTGAAGTTTGGCAACAACGCCAGAGGAAGTGAACAAAGTCATTCAGGCCTTGTTGGCCACACCTACAAATATTGAGTTATTAAAGTCGGAGCAAAAGAAATGTTTAAGACATTTCATTGTTGGCAAAGATGTTGTGACCCTGCTCCTCATGGGTATTTTTCTCCTCTCCAGGGGGTCTTTTTTGTGGACTCTAGTGTCTCTTATATGAAAGTAGGCTGACAGGAAAGGGGGAAAGACATGTGGCAAATATCACTGGGTCCGGGAATTGAACCCACGAAGGCCGCATCGAGGACTCAAGGCCTCCTAGCTATCCCCTACACCACCGCAGCACGCCCTCGTGGGTTTTTTTTTACAGTGCATGCGATTTCTGGTAAGCTTCATAGCGTAGCTTCCTTCACAGTTAAGGTGCCGTATTACCTATGTCACAATCAAACGTTAGTTATTGGGTAAAATCAGATCCAATCATTTAAAACTTTTAACAGTCCACACCTACAGCAAGCAATAATTTCATAACCAAGAGTCCAGATCTTTTTTACGAAGCAAAGCTTAGAGTAGGAATCTAAGCTTTGCTAAGCCCCATGATGTACCAGACTAACAGAGCATGGTTCTGAGTATATTCCAAGGCAATAGGCTTTATCCCCAAATTTAGATATATGTCTGCCAATGCAAATATAAAATGTCTTTATTTTTATCAGGGAGCTTTTCAGTGACTTACCAACCCTCTCCCCCACATCGGCTGCCCGCTCTCCCCAGATACCATTGACCGCTACCAGCACGGTTTCCCCAGACTCCACCGTATTGAAGATGGCACACTCCATTGCAGTGTGTCCAGTGCCGCTCACGGCAAAAGTTGTCCTGTTCTGTGTTTGGAACAGGTATTGGATTCCACTCTTGATGTCGCTCATGATCTGCAATTAAAATTAAACTTCTGTAGGTAAAATTTGAATATTTTGCCTTTGTTCATTGAGGGTCCAACTGAAACACATTGCCTTGAATCCAAGGTCAAAATAGGAGGGTTAGCAAAAGTTGGGGTGGTTCATAAATTCAAGATCAGGAAAGCCATCCGTCTGTCAGTCTTGATAGACGGAGCTACATAGAATGCAATCCAGGAGTCCAGGGCTGTGTGTTGGTCTTCCCCTGCATAGACAACATGATGGTGGTTGAAACTCTCTGACTTACCTCAAATATCTCCGGGTGCATGTGTCCAATGACCGGCTTGGCTCCGGCTTCCAGAATCCGTCGAGGTACATTGGAAGGTCCTGGTCCAAACATGTAACGGTGAGGAACAACCATTCGTTTCTTCAGGCATTGTGGTGGAGGCACGGAGACCGGCGACATGACTTCACAGCAAGACAAGCACAGCAAAACAGATGAAAGAGACGTAAGGGACGGAGGTGAAGTATTCCTTCAGCCAGACACACCCCTCCGTCTGACCAGTGAAGTCCTCGGGTCAAACGTCTGTCCCAGTATCTACCCCTTTCATCTTCTGTCAACTGTGAGTGTGTACCCAGCTCTGACAACATGTACCTTCCTATTCCCGGTGATAAGGACGTCACCAGACATGCTGCTGTTTAATAATTAGCTACTAGGCTTACAGGATTTCAAAATTAACTGTTTATTTCCTGTACTCCTCATTTAAAATGCTTTTTCTTTTTTTCTTTTTACCAAATTATTGTTTGAAAACTACAACATAAGTGACTCTAGTTACCCAGAATACAGTTTTGACCAGACAAGGTTTTTTTTTTATTATTATATAATAATAAAGACCAATCCAACCTACTAGGAATGTTTGTGATTTTTCAGGGCATCCTGCCAGCCTGGATGAATGAGACCATGAATGAGAACCTGGTGCCCTTGTCACTCATCACAGCTCTGTGTTTAAGCTCCCTGGTTTTCATTGTTCCCTGGTGGTGGTTTCTACCTGGTTCTGTTTCTGGTTGCCTTTATGCCTCGCTGTAACTTTGCACTCTTGTAGTTAAATCACCAGGCGGTTCCCAAACTCCTGTTTCAACCTCACTATACGTGACAATGTCGTCTCATTCCTTGATGCAGAATGTTCCTGTGTGAGATCCTTTAACTAGTATTGCAAAGCTTTGGGGGAAAAAAATCAAGCTTTAACTTATATTTAAGAATTTGTTCTACAGTCATATTAGAAAATGATTAAAAAGTTTCTTTCAGGATCTCCGTCATGAAGTGAACACGTCACATTAAATGAACTACACAGGCTGGTGTTTTCAAGCCTTTATTTCTCGTAATTCTGAAGATTTTCTGCATTTAGAATTAGAATGTTGTATCAGACCTGCAAAAATATTTTTTTTTAAAAAAAGGTAATGTAGTTTCTAAAAGTATAATGGGAAGAGAAGCAGAAGTCCATGAAGTCAACAAAGCAGACACTCTGCTTACTGTTGATGTCAAAAGCTCATATAAAGCTCTGTACTGAGTCAAATTTTGCCACAGACATGAAAACTGAACTGTTCTTCATTGAATGTGATTCTAAACTTGACCGTGCTGAACTGAAATGGGATTTCCAGAGGTTGTTGTACTGTCTATCCTCTTTAACTTTAGATCATGTTGTTTAAAGTCAATTTTCAAATAAAAGCTGTTAGCTCATATAGTAACTTTTACCTATGTGCTCTTTAGAGAAGATAAAAAGAACACACATTTAGGGTCAGACCAATTAAATCCCCAATATTCCAAATGGACTGAGTTTCCATTGTCTGTGTTTGCTACAGTTGTGCTTGACCCGTCCTCTGGGGGATGAGGAGATGCTTTCCCAGAGGTTCAGGGCAGAAGCTGCCGTCTCTGTACACCAACCGGCCCCTCAGGACCGTCGCACGCACCACTCCCTGCAGCGTGGAGCCGAGGTACGGGGTCATCTGCACAAATACACAAACACACGCGCACGCATACACACACAGTCAGTCACTTGTGTAAACAGACCAATCCTGGCAATTTGTTTTTCAGACTTTAGTTCCTTACAGACTTTAGTTACCTTGTTTTTGTGGTGAATGCTTGCTTCTTCGATCTGTGAAGTGAAAACAAACATGAAGCACAAATCCAGCCTTGACAATAGCTTTAAAGGAGCTGTGTATGACACAGGGCCACACTGCCATATTACAGCACAATCAAGTAACTATGTTGACTTCAGTTGTTCAAAAAATGCTATATAGATTAAATATGACTTAGAAGAAATTTGACTTTGTAATTTAACGGATTAAATTGGGCCTCTGTCTCTTTAAAATCTCCTGCTCTTTCTGAAACTCCGCCTTCAGGACGTCTTCACAACACAGCTCCTCTATTAACCCTTTAACAACATTTTTGACCAGCGTTGCGCTGAGAAGGAGCTCCTATAATGAGCTCAACAGATTCGTGGTTCTACCAGGTGTTTGCTAATTGCTACTGGCTAGTCTGAAGGAGCTGAGTGGGGGAGGGTCGCTCTGTGAGACAGAATCTTGGAACCTGTAGCTCTGAAGAGGAGCTGTGCCTTGAAGGCGGAGCTAGGTCCACTCAGGCATTTTGCACAGCTGAATGGTTGCCACGGAGATTAAAGGATTTCTCAAACATGCATGAAAGATTCAAAGCAACCCTCACATATGCTTTTGATGATGAAATAACATTAAAACATGATGTAAAGATTTTTTTATTTTTTTAAAAAGTTGATTTTATATAATACTGCCCCTTTAACTGTGTGAATACTTCACACTGACCTGAAAGCCTGTCTCTGGATCCCAAATGACCAAGTCGGCATCAAAGCCAGGGGCCAGACTGCCCTTCAGGTTGCCCAGACTGCTCAGATGGGCTGTGTTTCTGCTGAGGAGCCTCACCACATCAGCCAGCTGAAAGTCTCTCTTACTGGCTGAAGTCCAGAACAGAGGCAAACCTGAAAAATAGGGACAAGAAACTCTTTCTCTGCTTCCTGGTGGTAATTTTTAAACACTGTAACTGACTGTCTGCTTGGCTCCCACTGCCAGACTTTGACCATTGCGACAGAAAAGTAAATGATTGGTAGAAGCTTGAGACTCATTTGCCAGTTTGGTGTTGTCTCATTTGAACCATAATCCAGAAGCTGTAGTGATGGAACAGAGCAGGTCTAATCTACCAAAATAGGAATGTTGACGATTAATGACAGGAAGTAAGTCAATGTAGAAATTCAGGTTTATAAAATCACAGATCAACAATAAATCATGATCTATTAAAGTATTTCTTTATGACTCAAAAAAAAAAAAAAAACTTTACCAAAATGCAAAAGCGGTGTGTGAAAAAACAAATAAGTTACTCATGATTTTAAACCGGAAAGAGCTCTATCAGCTCGGATAGGCTTAAGTGCTTGTATTTTTACTCTCATTTAAATTTGTAAATAAAAACGATCTCAAGTCCTGTTAGCGATTTCAAATCAATTAGGTTAAAGTTTGGACTTTGACTAGGCTATTGCAACACATGGAGTCTCTATTTTCATGTATTTCAGACAGAGTGGCTGCTGGATTTGGGGTTTTCTGTTCCGTAATATTTCCAGTTTCTGTGGAGCTATTTGGTAGACAGCCTGACGTTTTTCTCTATGATATTTCAGTAGACAGAGATGTTCTAGGTCAACTTAGTGACCACAAGGAGCATGGACAATATGACTGCACAGCTAGCCTGAATAATCACTCATATGCCACCATTGTTGATCATGGGTATGAGATATTGGTATTGATATATTGTCTTTAGTTTCTATAGTTAAGTCTACACCATCGGCCCTCCACCACTGTGCATTACTGCCATAGTGGAGTGTTTGTGGTAAAACACTGTAGTACCAGTGATTCAAGGCCTGTATTGTGTCTGTGAATCAGTATTTTATGGAGATAAGTCATATTTATGTGATCTTTTACTAATTGAACATTCAAACTTACTTTTACAATCAGAGTTTATATCCTTATAGGGATAAGGATCTGGAATTCATTTCAGACATGTTGGCAGACATTTATTCTTTTCAAGATCCATCAAACAGACACTGAATACACTCAGATTTAACTTTGGATACAACAGAAACTGGACCAAAAGCCTCTGCAAGTAGATTTGGACTAATTCTCATCAATGTTAATAACATTTATAGACTGGATTAGATGCTATTCCCCATGGATATAAAATGAATGTAAAATTTGGATATGTGAGCTATTTAAGGGGAAATAATTGCATAAGTTTTGGTAGAAGGAGTTTGTCCTGCAGTCGGTGGTTCCTACCCAGTAGCTCGCCACCATCAGCCTGTGAATGTGTGGGCGAATGAATGAATGTAGTGTGAAGCACTCTGGAGGTCCTCCGGACAGTTTGAGAAATGTACCAAATTGTAACGATGAAATCCCTCCCCACGCCTGCGTGAAGTCCCCGCTCTCCAGTTTCTTAAGGTCGGGTGTGCAGGGGGAGTGGTCAGACACCACCATGTCAATCTGTCCAGTTTTCAGCGCAGACCACAACTGCTCCTGAAGGGGCCCGATGACAGTATTATGCAAATCATGTTTCTTTGTATTGTGTCCATTGAACAAAACCTTTGGATCTGCAAAACGATGAGTCCGTCTACCTGGTTCGCAGAGCCTCGAATGGGAGGGCAGCACTTAAACTGCGTGGCTCCCGCAGGAATGGTTTCTGCACACAGGTTGAGGTAATGATGGGTGGTCTCCACCGTTAGGGGGGCCCCGGCTTGCCGAGCTTTCTGGATCAGCTTAAGGGCCTTTGCAGATGACAAGTGAACAATGTGGCATCGCACCCTGAAACACAGAAAGGTCATTGCTGCTGCAGCAACGACCAAATCTTCGACAGAGGAATCCCCCGTGCTGACATAAAGGGAACATATAGAGCCACCCCTTACACTTTAATTCATTGTAAATGTAGTTTATTATCAAATTCATTGCACACAGCAGAACCAGAAACTGATCGTCCGAATGCTAACCCCTGACCCTCATGTCCCTGTGGAAGGAAAGCTTCACCATAACATCATGTTCAACCTCAGGGTAAAAAAGTCTCATTTCCTCAGTTTTTGATGGCTGCAATTTTTTTTCATCCTTATTTACAATTTTTTCTACCAAATCAGAATCACTTACTACTGTGTCAGTGTTTCGCATAAGCTTTTGGTCAAATGTGGAAAAGTTCAAAGTATGTTTGGAGGGGAGACGCATTAACTTCTCTCACCGATACTGCAGACAGAGTTCTGCAACGGTCCGAATAGCTTCTACCTCCATGACATCGGGCCGGGACCGCAGAAAGGTGTCGTACTGGCAAGGGTCTGACTCTGGGAGGGTTGGTTATAAAATATAGCTTTAATAAACAATTTCACTAAAATTACAGAAAATTCTACTGTTCACTTTTTTACGTTATCTTTATTCAACCCAGACTGTGTATAGTTTAGTTTTTGTAACATCAGCATCTCAAGTTATTCTAAATTAAGGCACTAAAACATTTCAGTCTTTATCCTGAGAACAGCTTACTTTTTTTTATTTTTTATTTTAGTATAAAATCTATAGTGGTAAAAGACAAAGGGGGGAAGAAAGTCAAAAATTTCATAGGATTTAAATGATTACCATCAGCGTTGTTCCCCGTTGTGGGCTGAACATCCATCTCTGCGTGAAACTGGAAGAGACAAAACAAAATGGTTTTCAGTTTGTCACCAATCACCAGGAGGTCTCTTAAAGGGGCAGTATTATGTATTTTCCAGGCACATGGTGTCATTTTATAGCACAATCAAGTAACTATTTTACCTTTAATTGTTTAAAAAACAATGCTATAAATAGAAATTTGACTATAATTTCTCACCTTGAAATCTGTCTCTTTAAAAATGCTTGCTCTTTCTGAAACTCAGCAAGTGATCACAACATGACTCCTCTATTAACACTTTAGCAATGATTTTACCAACGTTTCACTGAGAAGTAGCTCACATCAGCTGATGTGCAGTGCCACCAGGTGTTTGCTAATTGCTGATGGCTAGTCTGAAGGAGCTGAGTGAGGGATTTGCGGTGGAGGGCTGCTCTGTGAGACAGAAGCTTGGAAACTGCGGCTCTGAGGAGGAGTTTCGTCCTGGAAGGCGGGGCTAGGTCCCTCCAATCATTTTGCACAGGAAGGGGAATAACATTATTACAGGACGTAAAGCTCAAACAAGTTGATTTTTACACAATACTGTCCCTTTAACAAGATGCATGTCATGTGGTCAAATCCAGTAATTCACCAGCAGGACGCTTCCTGTTCCCTGGAGCTGCTTCATGGCCGTGTGGAGGTCAAATTCAGCCACATGGGGAAACTCATCAACACCGCTGTGGATGAGGAAACACTTGAAGCCAGCAACGCCTGCCTTGATCATAGGCCGAAGTTCACGCTGTGAGGAGACAAAATACTTTCATGTTTTGGTGCAAAAAAACCCCCACATAGGACACTCCTTTTCTTTTATTTCATTTGGTTGGTACCTGATTTCCAGGAACAACTCCGCCCCAGAAGGCTACGTCCACGAAGCACTTCCCCGTCGCCTCCTGCAGCTTCTCTTCAAAGTTTCTGAGCGTTGTGGTTGGAGGGACGCTGTTTCTGGAGGGGTTGTAACCAAACGCTCTCTTAACATGGCACTCCATCAAATCTGTTCCTTTTTTTTAAAGAGACCAAATCAACCAACGCAGCCTACAACGTGACCTCGTTGGGTGTGCGCCCCCCTTCCTAATGCCGCCCTGGGCACCTGCACCAAGTGGCCTGGATACTTCAACTTACAAGGGCATGTCCACGACGGTGGTCACTCCTCCCGCTGCGGCGGCCCTGGTGGCTGTCCAGAAGCCCTCCCACGAGGTGCGGCCCGGCTCGTTCACGTGAACGTGGCAGTCTACGACTCCTGGCATCACCACGCTGTCCCCCACATCCAGCACCTGCAGTCACACCCACAACGTCAGGCATGCGGGGGTAAATCCAGGGGTACTAAAACCCTCAGAGGCATTTTTAACCTAACAGACAGGGGAGAGCAACCGCCAACTTACCTCAGTGCCAACATCCTCAGTAAAGTTGCCGCTAGAGAGTATTTGGTGGATTTGACCATCTTTAATTATTATGACAGCTGGACTCACTTCATTGCCAAGCAGCACTCTGTTGCTCCTGACAGCACTAACCGCTGATCCGAGCTCCATTTCCTGTTTTTTACTGAGAGTTAAAGAGCACAGAGAGAGTTTCTGAGCTCTTTTCTGTTGCAATCCAGATATAATCTCAGCATGTCAGTGGCTCAGAGCGGAGGCACCGCCTCCTGCTGTACAGGGCAAAGGATAAAGCATGTGTTGACTTTTTTTTTTTTTTTTACCAGTGCAGCCTGCTGAATCACATGTACAACAGGGCAAAAATACCCCACAGATGAATAATAATGTTTCATAGGTCATTTCTTTTAAACGAGAACTAAAGTTATTCAGTCTTCAACAAAGTTCAGTTAAAGTAATATTTTTTTTAATTTTGTGCTTTCTGGCCTCTTGGCTCTCTTGTTTTAAGCAGTTTCCCCTATGCAGACTTCAGCTATGGTAATTGTTAAAGTTTCTAATAGAACAATTAGAAAAGGAGTGATTGTGTTTTAACGGTATTGCCATTATAAAGACTCTTCTCTCTTGAAAATCAAATAAACAAACTAACAAAAAAAAAACAACAACAATACGACTGCATGATGTAGGTCTGCCAAGATGTTTCAGAATGAACATAAATTCTGGGGCCACATTTTTTGGACGATATGAGAGTAAATATCTGCCATTATACAGAAAAATCTAAAAAGTGATTTCTGAAAAATCACTTTTTCCAAAAAAAAATAAAATAAAATCTTGTAGCCAAAAGATAATTTAGGCAAAAAAAGAAAAAAAAATAATGGTGGTAAAAAAATGTTTTAGGCCATTATTTTAGGAATCAGGTTCACACTAACCTTTCCTTCCTATACATTTTGTACGTCATTCTATCATCATTCAGTGACACTGAGGCTCATAATAAGTACCGTAAGCATCAGAATGCACTGTGTTCATAAATCCTCATTAGCCCCAGCAGGCTCTGTGTCATCAGGATGTAGACCTGGGCGCGGCCGGGCGCCTGCTCCCTCCATCCTTCCTCCCGGCGAGCCGCCGTGCGTTGTGACGCCAGCCCGTTTGGGGAGCAGTGCGTTCAGCTGCGTGGGTCCTGGCTGTTGCGAAGCCTCGCAGCATCCTCGTTATGTAACGTCTCAGATGGTTGCGGGCGGACACGATCAGCTGAAGGAAAGCTGCGCGGATGGCTGGCTGGACAGATGCGGTGACGAGCGACGGAGAGCGTTCCCTCTGAGCGGGCAGCAGCTGCTGGAAGCATCGGGCCGACCGGAGCCCGTCTGATTTCAGGCCGGGCATCGGAGGCCTTCCGAGGGGCGCAATCTCTTTTTTTTTTTAAGAAAAAAAAAAAAAGCATCCGACCAGATGCGCGTCCCTGTTTAAGGCTGCCCCCTTACATCTGCCGTCAGAAACCGATGCGAGTTTGTCTCCGAGAGGTCGTATTTTTGTTATTGTTTATATTTGTTATTTCCATTGCACTCGACCAGTCCAGCAGCCACTGCGCTGTAGAATAAATGATGGCGGGTCCCGAGCAGTCCCAGCAGCAGCAGCAGCAGCAGAAGGTGGAGGAGAAGGCAGAGCACATAGATGATGCCGAGATGGCTCTGCAAGGCATCAACATGCTGCTCAACAATGGATTCAAAGAGAGCGACGAGCTTTTCAAGAGATACAGGTAAAGCCTTTCTTTACAGACCCAACAGGTGGGATGGGGGGTGGGGTGGGAGTGGACACGTTTGGGTGGTAGAGAACAAGGTGTCCTGTAGAAAACATGATCACTTGAAATGAAACAAAATGTGGGTGTGTTCCTTTAAGTCTGTCGTTGTTAGACATGAGCTGGCCTAAGGCATAAGCGACCTGAGCAGCTTCAAACCATCAGGCGACTCCCATTACTGCTTGAATTTTGACTTATAGTCATAAAAGTTTTCTATTTGTTTTTTGAGATCTAGAATACTATTAAGCTTGATGTGATGGTTTTAGAATTGATTAATGTTAATAATAATGTTAATAATAATAATAATAATAATAATAATAATTTAAAGAAATCGCCAAGTTTACTGTGAAAAGGTGAAGAATAATGTCCACTGTTTGATTGTTCTGTTAACATGGTTACAATCTGACTCTATAATATAAATCTTTATGGTTCCTGAACACAAACACATCTAAGCAAATAACACCTGAGCTATTCATCTTCTCAGCCATTTAAACCTGGCTGGTTTTCTCCGACACCATCAAATCTGTTTTAAAACGCACTCACTGATCGCAATGTTAGCAACAGGAAGAGGCGTCCCAAGTGGAGGTTGTATCCCAAGTCCCATACAACCTTGGGACGGCTCTGGGCTTTTATACTGGGGATATGGCTGATCACCCAGGGTGCATTGCCCTGGGGGTTTCATTACGGTATTGCACATCCTCTCAGTGAAATGATGTTAAATTCTGATTCTAACTCACAGCTCCTGAATTAACCTCTAGAACCCGACGGACCCACCGGTGGGTCCGTCGGGTTCTAGAGGTTAAATGGCTGTTGTGGTATTTTGTTGAGGTAGCTGGGCTTCATTTGATCATTTCTTATGTGGTTCAGTTTTTTTAATACTTGACCAGACCTTAACTAGACAGATTTATACTGAATAAAACAATTCAGAACCCAAATATGAGTTAACTTACAATGAAGAGAACCCAAATACTGGAACATAGGAAAAAAATAGTATCTAGCTAGCTAGCTAGCTAGCTAAGATAATGTAGCTTTCAGCTAGCTAGCTAGATACCTAGGCTTTATTTGATTATTTCTAATATGGTTCAGTTTTTTTAAATACTTGGACTAATCAGACCTTAGATATATAACTGTATACTGAATAGAATTTTTTCTATTCGCTTATGCCAAATATGAGCTAATTCACAGCTAGGATTTAGGTCATACTGATTATTGATTAGAAATAATCAAAGTCTAGCTTGCTATCATCTAGCTGGCATAAACCGTGACTTCTGCTGGACATTAACTTGAAAGTCTTGCTGAAGTTACTGAAAACAGCTGACCAACAATTTAAGTGTTAGTTTTAAGATAGAACATTAAAAATATGCTGTTTATCCATCTGAAAAAGTATTTTCTTTGTTTTACATTTCACTGTTTGTAGATTTTGGTTGGTTTTGCCCGAAAAAATGTCTCGGACAAAGTGTCTCTATCAGTTTTAATTTGCATATTTGCATGTTGGTAAATTAACATGAACTTCATTTACACCTCATAATCTTTCATATTGAAGCTTGCTTTGGATTCCTGTCTTCGCCTGACAGACTGCAGTCAGTCATGACGGCTTGTTTGGAGTTTGCTCTGTTTGAGCCATCATGAAAAGTCATAGTCTGCAGCTGTTTTTGTGTATTTTTTTTTCTCCTGGTTTTCTGTCTTCTAACAGAAAACAAACCTCAAAAAATAACTGAAAGATCAAAAAATACACAAAAAAGACTTTCTTGTAATTGAGTTTACTTTTTCTGCCACATTTTGTAACCCATTTTCCCTATGTCTTATTTTCCCTCCTTTAGGACACACAGCCCTTTGATGAGCTTCGGAGCGAGCTTCGTCAGTTTTTTGGTGAGTTGTGCATCAGGAAGACACCGCTATGGCAGAGAGATGAAGGCAGTGACAAGTATTAGAGGAGAAGACCTCAGAATTAATGTTAGATGTGAGACCTGAGATAATGTCGTCTGTCAAAAGGCAGGCCTCATGTTGTCACTCCTGGTATCTTCCTTTGTTTCCTGCCTGTCCATTAGCATAATGGATGCATCTTCAGCTGAAGAAATGCACTGCTGCGGCAAGAAGAGTAGATCACCAAAAGCCTGCGTCTGTCAGTGTTGAATGAGGGAGATGATTCTTAATGTGGTGTGATGCTCTCACTCGCATTCCAACTCACACTCTGTCATATCCTCTCATGTTGGCCCTATCATAAAATGAAGGCAGAGATGATGTCATCTCCTTTCGCTGGTTGATGAATGCACCTGGCTGTATTTGGGAGGGCAACGCTTCACTAACAATTTTTAAATTCAATCATTTAAACTTTGCCTCCTGATAATAATTTAACCAAAAGCGAACCCAGTTTGCCATGAGGTCATTTGGGCCTGTCAAAATATCCTGAGACTTTAAAGGTAAGTGCTACTCTAACGTCACAGCAATGACCCATTAGTGGCAGTTCTTAATCACATCCGACGCCACGCAGGCGCTCTGTCTGCGCTGATGATGATTCTCTCGTTTAGAATTTCAAATTCACCTCCATTCGTTCAAATAATTACTTGAACACATGGGCGCATTCGGTGACTGAACGTTCATCATTGAATTTGGCTAAAAACGTATTTCAAGAATCAGAACAGAACACAATCAAAGGATTTTAGTCCCTATTAACAAAAATGTGAGTGAATCTTAAGTTCATGTCTTCGTCATGGTTCTTTTACAAACATTTTTGTAATTGTGTTGAACTTTATTTTACAAAACATTTTAAATTACAATGTAGGTTGATTTTGAACAGTCTTTTGGTGTTCACTGGATGTATATGATATTGAAATGGCATATATAAACCATGTACCAGGATGAATTTTAAAAAATATGAATAAATAACATTTTTCATATAAAACTCACATATATGTAACAGAATGGAGGGAACAACATAGTTTTGTCCCCATAAGATTGAGGTTGTAATTGTGAAAAACTTGTATGATTTTCAGACCTTATTATTATGGTTTTATTTATTGCATTTTCTGATCAGCCCTACATTAAACCCTGCATGCTGTTCAGTGCTGGGCATATATTATAGTATAGTATATTCATGCAATGTTTGTATTTAGTCACTTCTGTGTTTTGTGGCTGGCTTTAAAGTGATGCCTATTTTGTCTGTTCTGCAGCTAAGGACATGTTTTGTCCTTTGTTCCTGCCCCACACACAGCTGTGCAGATGTCACTGTTCTGCCCCACTTAGGGTTATGCTGAAGCAGCCTTTTGTTACTCTATTACATAAGACTCCTTTGTGGTTAGCATGCTAGATCAAGCATGAATCTCATCAGAGGAATAGAACAAAACATTGATATAGTGATGTAATTCAAACGGATGTATAACTTGTATGTTTGCATAGAGTGAAGTTGACTCTTATGGTGAACAATGTGTATTTTGTAGCTGTTGGAAGCTGTAATTTGAAAGTTCTTTGCACATTTGAGGGTAGAAAAGCATCGTTTCAGTTCAGTCCATTTAACATTCTGCTTCACAACGCCTTGAGGGCTTGTGAATGTACAAAGCCTAAGTAGTTGGAGGACTTTTCCCGTGCTTCGCTGCAGAACGCCATGATGACATTCGAGGAGGAGAAGATGCAGATGGCCTGTGATGATCTGAAGACAACTGAGAAACTCTGTGAGAGCGACAGTGCTGGAGTGTTAGAGACGATTCGAAACAAGATCAAGAAGAGTGTAAGTACCGGGAGAAACTAGTAAAGGATCAACTTAAGACTAATCTAGGTTGCTGAGTATCTAAATGTTAAAGGGGCTGTCTTATCATTCAATCAATCAATCAAATTTTATTTGTAGAGCACATTTCAAAGTGCTTTACATCAAATCAAACACAAAAACACAATGCAACATCAACAAATCAAAACACAACCTTAAGTCAGGTTCTGTCAATAATTTGCAATTGATTACATTTCAAATACAACTCTAAACAAGTGGGTTTTTAGTTGAGATTTAAAGGAAGTCAGTGTTTCAGCTGTTTTACAGTTTTCTGGAAGTTTGTTCGAGATTTGTGGTGCATAGATGCTAAATGCTGCTTTTCCTCGTTTAGTTCTGGTTCTGGGTTCTTATGTGTTTTCCAGGAAGATAGTGCTATTTTGTAGCATGATCTAGCATAATCAAGTGACTATGTTACCTGCAGTTGTTATAAAAATGCCAATTATAGGAAGTATGACTAACAAATTTGACTTTGTAATTTCATAGCTTGAAATTGGGCTTCTGTCGCTTTAAGAAACTCCTGCTCTTTCTGAAACGCCGCCTTCTGGAAGTCATCACAACATGGCTCCTCTGTTAACCCTTTAAAAGCAGTTTTACCAGCTATGCACTGAGAAGTAGCTCCTATAATGAGCACAGCAGATGCACAGTTCCACCAGGTGTTTGCTAATTGCTCATGTCCCCCAAGGCGTTTTGCACACTGGAATGGTTGCCACGGGAGATTAAAGGATTTCCCAAACCTGCATGAAAAATCAATTCAACTCTTCGGGTCTGTTTTTGATGAGGGAATAACATTATAACATGACGTAAAGATCAAAAAGGTTATTTTGCGTAACACGGCCCCTTTAACAAGAGGTGTGTCAGTCCAGTAAATCACCAGCGGGACGCTTCGTATATTAGAACCTCTAGTAAAGCAGAAATAATGCCAGGAGAAAAGAATAAAACCAATTTGGACGTTCAGTTGGGTTCTAATATTTCTTATATCTTCTAACATTTCACCAGGAACAGATTTTAGATAACGACGTTAACATCCTCAGCAGTAGGTGTAGTCATCCAGACCGCAAGTGAGATCATGCCGAACCAGCAAACCAATTCAATTAGGACTTCCCTGAAACTCAATCTAAAACTGGACGAGTAGCCACAGGGCTGCCTGTTCTCCTCAGGGTTATTCAGAAAGCATTCATGGGCAGCATCTCAAGTGGACGCCGCTTACTGTACTTGTGGGCCTGTCTGTGTGGGTTACAGATGGACTCCCAAATGTCAGGCGTTGCTGTGGTGGACCGCCTACAGAGACAGATCATTGTTGCTGACTGCCAAGTGTATCTAGCGGTTCTGTCATTCGTCAAACAGGAACTCTCAGGTAACCAAACTTAACTCACGGGACGAGCAGACTCTGAAAAGCGTTGACTAATCCATACAGATTCCTGTTACTTCAAGCTTTCTTTAGTAGTTAAACGTTAAAAAGGAGTTTGATTTTAGTATTAAAATCTGGTAAATCTAATGCTAGCATTCATTCAGACGTGGAAACATACATCAAAAGGTATTTCTGAGGGATTGGTTTGACTTTTAAAAATGGCAGAACATACTTTTTCTTTAAATAGATATTTTATTAAACCAATTTACAACATAATTGCATATCAGTGACCTCAAATAGTCAAAAATAGTATGTTTTCATTGTTTCTCTGTCTTGTTTCTTCAATATTTTTAAGGACAACAAATGCAGAGGATGCAACGATCACATAATATCTGTATTGGTCCTGTTATATATATATATATATATATAAACATTCTGAATCGTGAATTGGTGACAATGTACCCGATCCGTAAGGACACATCTATTCAGTCTAATTCCATGTTTTGTGCTCTGAATTACGTTATACTTATTTTTTTGTACATTATATTTAGAAATTGTAATTGCACTTTCTGAACCTTCAGGAAGGAGGTTTGCTGCAGTTCATTTTTACATGTTTCACTAAGGTAGCCAGTCTGTTGTTTTTGTCAGTTTATTATTTATTATATATTGGTTGTTCTCCTCCTAATTACACTGACTGGACAAATTGACAAATTATTTTACATGTTTGATCAAACATGTAAGCAGCACCTTTAGCTGTGCTGTGCTGCTGCAGAGTTATCAAATAAATTTCTAATTCAGTACATTTATGTCTATGTTTTAAAAAAGAAAAGTTTCAAATCATTTCAGCTATTTTTCTGTATTAGTATCTGTTCATACTAAACTTCAGATATCTGGATCGTAAGTGAAAAAAGTGGATCCTTAGTATTTTGGCCGTAAAAAGCCAAAAGAACAATTTATCAAGACCATTTTAAAAAGATCCCAAAACTCACTGACTCCCTCATTGGATTTTAAGCAAAATGTACTGGTTTATGACTGGGTTGAGGCAACAAACCCAGCATTTTTGAGCATTCTTTTCATGAGCATTTTGATCATTGCTCATCCTTGCCATTCACCGACAGCTTATATTAAAGGAGGCTGGATTCTCCGTAAGGCATGGAAAATGTACAACAAATGCCACAGTGACATCAGTCAGCTGCAGGAGAGCTGCCAGCAGGGGGCCTCCGGCAGCCAGGAGTCGCTTTCAGCCGACAACGCCAACCACAACGTGGAGAACGGTGTGACAGCCGAAGCCCTGGACCGGCTCAAGGGCTCCGTCAGCTTCGGCTACGGCCTCTTCCACCTGTGCATCTCCATGGTGCCGCCACACCTGCTCAAGATCATCAACCTGCTCGGTTTCCCTGGAGACCGTCTCCAGGGCCTGTCCTCCCTCATGTACGCGAGCGAGAGTAAGGACATGAAGGCGCCGCTGGCTACGTGAGTCGACCCAAGTCTGTACCCGCAGAAGTGATGTATGTAGTTTAGAACAATTTGTAAACAGTGAGAGAAATGTTGATGTTTTTAAATTAGTTACACCAACTGTACATGTTTAAGGCATTTGCTGCTCTGAATAGTTGTTTTAAAGAAACAGTGGATATAAAATAAGGATTTCATATTCATTAGTTACCTGTTTGGTTGCTGAGTTCACAACTCCAGTGGCTGTTCTTACATGAATGCTGCCTTGGGCAAATGCCACCTCCCACCCCCATGATCACCGTTGAACCTCCTCAATTTCACACACACACACACACACACACACACACACACACACACACACACACACACACACACACACACGCATACCCACACACACACACACACCTACACACACACACACACACACCCACGCACACACACATACACACCACAAAGCCACCATACATGTCACATTTAGACCTCCATGTATCTAAAAATGTTCAAAGAGTACATCTAAAATGCCAAGTGTATAAAAAAAATTGGTGTGAAAAAATGAAAGCGTAATAATTTTTAAGTAATTCAACTTTAATGTGATTTTTGTCAGATTTAATTCCAAACTTTGACTAGGCCAATCAAAAATCAGTTTGTTTTTTTTTTACTATTTATGACAGTATAGAATCATTATTTACGACATTTATGAAAAAATGAAGCTTCTGGACCTTCTCCCAGTTCTCCTAGTGCTAACTAGAAACAACCAATCAGAGCCAGAAGGCGGGTCTTAGTGCTGTCAATCACTCAGTGTTTTGCCAATGACAGCGGATAAACCGTTTTCCTGTAACAGGAAGCGGTTTTTCCATCTTTAGCACATTTTGCAAAGAGTACAGTTATAAAGTTGATTGACCTTCAGTCGGTGAAAACTAGCACAGAAAATCCTTTTGAACCATTAGAAGTATGATTAAACAAGGAAAGCTGTTTTATTTTCCATCTAAACTCAGGATGGCTTGGACATCTTTGGAAGTAATATTATTTGAAAACTGCATTTTGATTATTTTAAACATGCAACTGTAACCAAGAAAAAGCAAAACAAGAAGAAATCTACAATCTACAATCATTCGGGTGTATTAGAGATTTGATCATTGTTGAAGTGGATCAGCAGAATAATTTGATCTGAATGTCTTGTTCTGTTGCTCAGGTTGGCCCTCTTGTGGTACCACACGGTGGTGCTGCCTTTCTTTGCCCTGGAGGGTTCTGACACACATGCCGGGCTGCTGGAGGCCAAAGCCATCCTGCAGAGAAAGTCTGTGGTTTATCCCAACTCTTCCCTCTTCATGTTCTTCAAGGGACGAGTTCAAAGACTGGAGGTACGTACGGCAGACCTGGGGTCAGTGGTAACCATCTGGAACCACACACACACCAATCAGGTTTGACCAGAAGGAAACAAAAAGTGGCATGTCACTCACAGTCAGTGATGCATGCTTCATGGTTCGTGAACTCACCGATCTGACGTCTCTTTCATCCAACACATCTGTAACAGTCCGTGTCCGATACAATTAGTGTTTACCTGTCAGTATGTGTGCTCTCTCTCTCTCTCCTCTGTCTCCAGTGCCATATCAACAGTGCTTTGGCCTGTTTCCATGATGCATTAGACCTTGCATCAGACCAAAGAGAGATCCAGCATGTGTGTCTCTATGAGATTGGTACGTGTTTTCTCACCCGGTTAGCCGTGAGCGTTGGTGCGCAGCCCGCTGAGGGGCCGGTCTGACTGCCTCCACTTGTTCTTTGTGTCAGGTTGGTGCAGCATGATAGAGCTGAATTTCGAAGATGCCTTCAGAGCATTTGAGCGATTGAAGAACGAGTCCCGCTGGTCGCAGTGCTACTACGCCTACCTGACCGGAGGTAAGACTGATAGCCTCCAACGAAACATTATAGGCCTGATCTACTAAAGGTTATTAGAGATTTAGTGTCGGCCAATACCGATCCGATCCAGAAAAACGGTGCTGAACTGACTTAAAACATTTTATTTTTTAAACACAGATATAAAAATACTGAATTACAAATTGATTTAATAACTCTGCACCAGTACAGCACACTTAAATACACCAGGAGCTTCATGAGCCTGGTCGAACTTGTAAAAACAACTCAACTTTAATTTGTTCAGTGCTTTTCGGAATAGAACAGCCAATGTAAAATAAATAATAAAGAAACTGACAAAAACAAAAGGTTGACTACCATGGTCAAACATGTAAAAAATAAAATAAACTTTCTGAACCAGTGCTATTAGGAATTGTAAATATTATGTAAAACAGAATTTGACAAAATTGTCAACCAAACAATCAATCAATCAATTACTCAACTGTATTTATAGCATTAGGTAGATGTGATTACAGTGAGGTGAGTCAGCTTTCTTGCCAAACAGGAAACTACATCAGCACATAATAAATATAAATACAACATGATTCAAAATAACCCGGTTCTCAAAACTTTAAAATATTTTTAAAAAAATTCTTTAAAAACAGTCACAAAACAGTGACTCATATACAGTATCCTCATTAGGACAATATTAAAAAAATAAAATAAAACAATATTTAAACAATAATTAATCAAATTTTGGAAGTTTTTGCCTACAGGAATAAAACTGCTATTCTACAGCTTAAAACTGATTTTATACTTTTTTTGATGATCTCCCCTTATGGATCAGCCACATGGTTGCTCATACTTGATCTAGAATTTTTTTCTTCCATATCTGGACCAATACATATATTAATATCTAATCGGTGCATCTCTATTTGTTATCTTGAGTGAACCCGATCTATAAACAACACACAAGCGGGATTGCGCAGCAACATCAGAAAAATCAGAGGCGCAATTGTGCGCCTGCTAAACCGCTAGGTTCTGTTTTCGCGGCTACATTTAACACTTTTGAAAAGCTGGTGCAAGCTGGCATGCAAAGATGTCACCGTGGTGACCAGAAGGCATAGCTGCAATGACAGAAGTTAATGTTTATTTGGAACATTTAAAGAAGAGAAAATACAAATAATATTAAACAGATTTAAAATATCCTCCAGCAATGCAAATTTTGAGCTGCAGGATTATCAGATAATTCCAGCACAGCATCACTGTACGGCAGCACAGCTCCCTGTTTTGATACCCTGCAGTGGAGCGTCTGTGTGGACGCAGAAAAGGCAATGAGTATTATATTTGTCTACTGCGTTTTCCACAAAACTCTGCAGCCAAAAGATATCTGTGGGTGACGGATGAATGCTGGCAACATTTATGCAATTAAGCTAAAACAAAAATCCTCACAACCGAACTTAAATATTAGCTTCTGTCACTTAAACAAACCTGAACTTTAACAGCCACTATAGACTGGAAAACCGCCAACGTCCTGCGCGTTCATTTTTTATTTTTTTTCTTTACACAGCTTACCGCTCCTTATTTGGACTCTTTGCAGACCGGGTCTTTTGAACTGTTTCTGTTCGACTGTGTTTCCTTTCAGTGTGTCAGGGTGCTGCAGGGGACCTGGACGGAGCAAACGGAGTTTTCAAAGATGTCCAGAAGCTGTTCAAGAGGAAAAACAACCAGATAGAGCAGTTTGCTGTCAAAAGGGTCAGAAACACATGCTATTCTTATTTTGAAAGAACGATCGGTGGTTGGTAGCAGGAGCTTAACTTCTTGTTTTTACGGCTCTCTGCAGGCGGACAGGCTGAGAAAAGTCTCGCCCACCAGGCAGCTGTGCATCCTCGGGGTGATCGAGGTTCTCTATCTGTGGAAAGCGCTGCAGAACTGCTCCTCGACCAAACTGCAGATAATGAATCAAGGTCAGTCCAACCTACAGAGAGAGGGAGGAAGGAGGAGTTACAGGACCCAGAAAATTCTGTGTGGTTTGGGGGGGATTTTATGTGATAAACAAACACAAAACAGTGCATCATTGTGAAATAGAAGGAAAATACATGTGTTTTTGTGTGTTTTTAGAAATAATTAGCATCACAGCTAAATTTGTTTGATTTCACTGAGAAAATAATATTTACATACACAACTGTTATCTTGAAGTCCTTTTTCAGAAATAGTTAGGGCAGGCTGGATTTGGCCCACACGCCCTGAGTTTGACCCTTACGCAATAAAGTTTGTGGTTGTAATGTGACAAAATGTGGAAAAAGTTCTACAGACATGAATCCTGCCAGTGGGCCTGTCACAATAACAAACTCTGCTGGATGTTAAATTGTCCCAGAAGTTATCACGATAAACGATAAAATTGTTGTTTTGAGATCATTTTCAGAGATCAATAAACTTTACATTCTAATAAGAATTTCAGACATTTTAAATGTCCAAAATAAATAAGCAGAGCAACAGAAACAGCAAATCAAATGAATTTTGAAGTCTGTAAACGAGATTGTCCATCCAAAAAAAGGAAAAAAAAAACAAGCTGGTTGAGACCAAAACACCAGACTGAACAGTTTTTCTTTTGTTGGTGGAAAGAAAGAAAAGAGAAACCTGCTGAATCATGCAAAAAGAAATTATTGAGCTTTTAATTTATCATGCAATTGATTGATTTATTGCATTTTTCAACAAGCCTAAATGCACAGCGATGTCTTTTTTAAAACGTCCCATCATTTCCTGTGTTCTAACTGCAGTGCTGCAGAGTGTAGACGAGCCTTCGTGCAGGGGCCTGAAACATCTCCTCCTCGGTTCCATCCTGAAATGCCAAGGAAACATCAGAGATGCTGTTCAGGTAGGACTCTACTCCGATCAGAGAATAATTTTGGAGTTAATCTAAACGGGAAATGGTGCTTATGCTTCCTTTTTTTTTCCGTTTCACATGTGATCCAGTCATTCCAGCTAGCCATCAGGGACGAGTACGGACGACAGATCAACTCCTACATCCAGCCGTACGCCGTCTATGAGCTTGGTTGCATACTCCTCGCAAAACCAGAGGTCTGCACTTTTTGCATGTAGCATTAAAAAAACGTTCATCTGTGTACCTGTGGACATTGTGTTATAACCGTATTATTTTCACTGTTGGATTCAGACAGTGGCAAAGGGGAGATCATTCCTACTTCAAGCCAAGGTAAAGCCAAAATGAGTACTTATATATATAAGTATATATAAGTATATATATACTTATATATAAGTATATATATATATATATATATATATATATATATATATATATATATATATATATATATATATATATATATATATATATATATATATATAAACCCAGATAAAATAAAAAAACTATCTAAAATGAATAACTTTTTGTTTCACCGTCTCTCCGTAGGAGGATTTCACAGGCTACGACTTCGAAAACCGGCTTCACGTCCGCATCCACTCGGCGCTGGCCTCCATGAAGGAGGTGGTGCCGCAGTGACTCCTCCACGACGGGAGAAACTTCGCACAAAGTCTCAATAGCACTCCCTGTGCTTTTCATTTCAAACGAACTGAAGACACAATTGGCAAAAACGGTTATCGCTGATAAAAAAATAATAATAATAATAAGTCTGATGATAAAGTGCCATCTATGTGCATTTTGTAAAGCGGCGGATGGACGGTCGCGCTCGTGATGGCACGCGGGTAGTTCTAGCTCACGTGAAATCTCTAAAGTTTTATTGGTGCGCAGTTGGGTCATGTCCGCCGACAACCACAGAGGGAGAGTGTGGGAAAAGGCCTCCGATATATCGTGAAGTGTGATGTAAATAATACAACTGTCTAACCAGCGCAAGCTAGCTGTGTAAAGGAGTTGCTACCGGGCACTCCTTATTTGGAGTGTCCGCCTTCAGTTTTTCTGCTTAGCCAGTGTATCGCTCCTCAGGCTTGTTTCTGGACTGAATGCACAGAAGTTAATCTGATACAGAGTTTTATCCAATTCACTCCTCGCTGTTCCTTTTAAGTGTTTCTCTCACCGTTACGTATTTGCCGTCCAGTAGCAGTTCTACTCATTAGCTTGTGCATTTAAGGGACTTAAATTCTGCTTCTGCCCTAATTAAACAGATTACTTAGTACAGAACGATTTGTTAAAAACACGTTATCTTTTTCAAGTGTGATTGTTTTTTCTTTCTTTTTTTGCGGGGAGGATTTTATGAAGTAGACAGAGATATTTAGCAACTTTTTAGACAAAAAAAAATATCTGAACTGGCAGGTCAGGCTTTTTAAATATTAGTGAGCGGCCAACAAGCTGCAATTGGTGACACCCTATAGATGAGAATGAAGGAAGGGAATGAGGACTAGACTTAAAGTGGAGTGTTCTAGTTTATCAGACTTGGGCTTTGAGGTTTAGCCTTGCCCTAAACAAAGTTACCAGATGACCTCCATTTCCTGTAAATGACATCAATACACTGCAGTTCTCTGGTGTATCTAACAAAACGTTGAGCACTCTACCTGTGCACTATGCATAGCATGGCTGGGTGACGGTGGCTTTATATACTGAAGTCCAGCATGTTTTTTTTTTTTTTTGCTGCAACTACATGAAGTTACTCTTACATAACACACTTGGTACTGTAAAGCTGCCTAATGAAAGGTGCTGTTAAATGTCAGCCTGACCCTGTGTTACTACAGACGTATCTTATTATCGTTTTAGTGGTAGAAGCCTTTGACTTACTTCACAATACCAACCAGTTTAATAGCAAAAAAAATGAAAAGGGTGTTTTTGTAACATTGCTACAGCTTTGTTAGAGTTTGAGTGGCTCATTCAAGCCTCTTGCGTCAGACAAAACAACATCCACGAGTAATTTTCTCAGACTTTCTAAACCGTTTACGTGAGAACAAGCACTCCGGTTTATTGTCCAATCAATATTAACTCATAACAGACATCATTTAGTTGGAACTTTTCACTTCATGTAGGTGTGATCTTACAAAATTTTTAATTTATTTTTATGTTTTTCAAATCACCGTGATCTCTTAAGACAAGGCTTGTCATCCCTCGTGGCTGTGATGGATGTAAAGTGTAATAAAAATGGAGGAGGCTGCTGTGCTAGCAGTCTGTTCTCTGAAAAAAAAAAAAGAATTTTCACATCAAGGTGAATTTTCACATCAATAAAGTGTAATCTACCCATTGTACCAGATACCTCTGTCACCAGAATATTTTCTCTCTGTCATTGTTGAAACTGAGGCTAAAAGTTAAATGTCACTAAACTGGAAAAATAAACAGTTCTCCATCAGTATAGTCAAAAACAATCGTCTCTGCTTTTTGTTCTGTGCCTCTTCTTGTATCGCAAGCATTGATATGCTATAGAAAGGTTTTCACGTTGCTTTAAAGGCCTTTATCAGACACAGCTGCACCTAATTCTTAACTGAAAATATGCTGCAATGTTAGAAAAGTTATTGAAAAATTTATCAGTTTACGATAAACTAAAGCTAATGGGAGTGAGCGTGCCACCCTTTCAGGGTTTGAGTGTAAAAGTAGTCACAATAACAAATTCTAGTTTTATTGTGAGCTTATTAAAGAGCAAATCCCCTCGGTTTGAGTCTGTAATCCACCACTAGAGGGCGCTTTTCTCACAAAAAGCTGTCAGGATGTGGTCGTGTGGTGACCGTCCTTCCAGTAAAAATCCCGAGTTCACGTTTGAAAAAATAGGCCTGTCACGATAACAGATTTTGCTGGATGACAAATTGTCCCCAGAAATGACTGCCATAAATGATAATATTGTCCTTCTGAAGCCATTTTCAACAAATATATTAATAATGGTACCACAATGCGAGTAATGAACTTTAATTTTGTACAGGACACTGCGCACTGGAATGGGAAGATATTTTACACATCCAAAATAAAAACTGACCATTCAAAAATAAAATCTATCTGTATGTAACTTAAACTCTTAAATCCAGCTTACTCTTAAATCTGTGAAAGTCTCAGAGATTTGTTGGAGAATGTGGCTGAGAAAAAACAGCAGCATCACAAACTGACAGGCTTGGAAAGGATCAAATAAAACAAAGACTCATGGGAGCTCTGGGAGAGCTGCAGAGATCCACAGCTCAGGTGGGAGAATCTTTTGACAGGACATGTATGAGTCACCAGCTCTCATCAGACCTGGACTTTGATCCGTGGTTGCCATGATGAGTGACACATGTGGTCATTTTTATGTCCGCACTCAGATAGAAACACTCCAAGTGCATCTCTTTAAGAAAACATGCCCTTCGAGTCGGGATCAAGGCAACAGCTCAGTCAGGAAGTCAATTATTCAGAGTGCCAGGCCACCAAATTTAGTCATGATAGAGCAGATTTAAAGGGCAGTTAGAAAAGGTAGCATGTCTTGTGTTGGGTTTTAGATTTTGTGTTGGTATTTTGATCGGTCTTGTGATTCTAGTTTCTTATTCTTGCTGGAAAGGTGTTTTTGTTTACTTACGTCATGTTTGCTATGTTCATTCTTTGTGTCTGTGTGTGCGTGTGCGTGTGTTTTTACTTATTTATTGTGTTTGTGCATTTTAGCACATTCATTTATTGTTGGTGTCAGGCTTTGCCACCCCAGTAATTTGTCCTTCCATCAATTTGCCTCTTTGCTCTCTGCCTCAGCTGTTCCACGATCCTCTGATTAAGCTCACCTGAATCCAATTTTTAAAGCGGTATTCTTTTGACTTATTATTCAAACCTCCTTTCATTCCTCTATGGATAAAGATGTTGACAGACCTTGGTGTTTATGTCAGAACTTCTCATGATCTTGTTTGCAAATGATTCAGGGGAGGACCCAGAGAACATCCAGGAGCGACGCTACGCTATACAGAAAAACACAATGCATTTATGACAGAGAGCTGGAGACTATAAGAGTGGTTGATCAGTGCAAAGAGCAAGGTCACAAATAACACTGCATCATGTTTCACACTGACTGAAACCTGATCATTCAGTTCCCTCCTCCTACCAGTTACAGCTCTGTTCACTTGAATTTATCTCCCTCATGCCTTCATTAGAACAGTTTTGAATCCTTCCCATTTAAGATGGAGATTGCATTCAAAGTACTTACTGGTTTTCCAGATTATGCTATTTTTTTTTTCTTTAAAAGGACAGATTTAGTTTTGTGATGGACAGTTATGAGCAGGATTGATCTTACAGCACAAGCCGGAAATGCGATCCTAGGACTGTGGTTAAGTCTGTTGCCTCAAAACAAATAGGTCCTAAATTCAAATCTTGTCCACTTTTGTTTTTCTATGGAGTATGTATGTTGTGGGTGCTTCTTACTCCAGCATATAGTCACTGGATTGGCATCAGCCATTCAGGAAAAACTAAGCAAAAAGTTAGATAGTCTGGCCCTCTGGAGTCTGGTTCAGCTAAATGGCTCTGCCTGTTAAAAAGGAGTTGTTCTTCTGGGCTGTAGCCTTATGCTTGCTTAAAATCACTGTGTGTTCTGAATCTGTTCAAAATATTCGTTTTAATTTATCATTTGAATTACTAAAATAACTATACTCGATTATATTCCATGATATTTTAATTTAAGATTCACATGTGCATTTTTGTTTTATATAATGCTTTCTCTTAACCTCCCGCCCCTACTTTGAAATATATATATATATATAAAAATCGTATGGATGTTCCCTTATATAATGCACAGTAACATCTTTCTCAGCTTGAATATTTTCTTTTTCTGCCATAGCCCTTAAGGGGTCCTAATGTACGCCCTAATCTTTATCTATTCAGCCCACCGCCTCCTCCCCTGCCTGCCTTCTCCGTACTGCATCGATGCTGCTACCTCCCCCCAGTGGTGATGTCACCGGCTCAGTGGAGCTCGAGCATCCTCACCAAAGACACCGAGACAACAGAGCCATTTTGACCGCTTCGCTTCCCAAAGCAGCGGCCAAGGGGGCCACCTTCCCTCCTCAGTCCTCAAGAAAAGTCCAGTTAGGGCGGAAAAGACCAGTCGGGGCGAAGGAGGTAGGTGTTCTGGTCGGCAGATTTCGTCGCTGACATCCTCCTCCCCATCCCGTTTTCATGAGGAGGAGAGGCTGGTGACAGACCTGGAGGAGAGCGGCGGAAGTGGAGGTATCCACGGGGTCTGGATGTGAAACCTACAGGCACGGCAAACGCGGTCTGTTCCCGGGAGCTGTTTGGAGGTAAGGCGACTCCGTTTTTCCTTTTTTTGTGTGTCATCCATTGTCAATGACCTTCTGGTAAAACATTTTGAATGACACTGTCCTTCTTTACTTGGTGTTAAATCTCTTGGGAGTGAATGAGCATAAGGGCGCGGCCAGTGGAAAAGCTGTCAATAATGAAAACACGGTAACCTTCAGCAACAGAGTGACATTATACTCTACACATTTACACAGGTCACGCTGTCATGTTATTTTGTTGCGTGTATAAATTATAAAACGGGTTACATTTAAAATGCGAGGGAGGGGTGGCTGACATAAATGCAGTGTCACTGGCTGAAGTCTTAAGTAAATGTTACTTTCCAACTTTAGAAATGACGCCATAATTCGGCTATATTTTTATTGTTCTTTGAATGAACCGTCAGAAAATATTAGCTACTTTTATCCCACAGGCCTGAAACCAGCATGTCATTCTGAAAAGGTGCCAAAATATGAGGCAAACGTCACCACTTTATGAGGCTTCTTTCCTAAAATAATAGCTTACTACGTGATAATTTAAGACAGATTTTAAGGGTATGGGTATTTTACAGCACCTGCCACCAGAAAGATGGTGGCCGCCCAGTTGAGCTGCATCATCAGCTGATTGTCCTGAGCTTTTCGAGGAGATTATGGTCATCATACCCCCTTATGAAGAGTGATAACAGATGTTCGAAAAAAATTTATTGTAAAAAGTTTAATTTCATTCCATAGCCCCCATTAAGAATTTTAATTTAACTGAAAATTACAACAAAAAAATAAAATAATTTTAATTCACTGCTAATCTTTCATATTTTTGTGTCATTATCATCTGCAGCATCATGTTTGCACTACAATAAGATTAAACCTTAAAAGCCTTTTTGCTGGTACAGGTTTCTCGAACACCTCTGATAAATTGGGGCCACGTTTATGAAGGATGACACAGCAGTTACACATAAATCAGTGATGATGACAGACAGTTTGATCATAAAATGAGGGTGCATAGTCATATCCTAATAGATTAATTACCTCGGTCCATGAATATTAACGAACAACAGGAATGAGTATGCTCTTTCTGAAGGACGGTCTGTAAGGTTAGGGAGCAGCAGTGACTGCTGAATGTAGAGTACTGGTCTCTTAATTGACATTAACATTGATAGATTACACTTTGACGATGAGTCATGCTCCTAAAACACACCCAGACTGATCAGAAGCAAATTGATTTTTATGTTTTTTGTTTTTTTTTCTATTTTATTTCTGTAAGACAACGTGACATGAAGCTGCCCTGCTGAAGTGACGCCAGTTCCCAGATTTCTGGTCTGTTTCAGTCCCATTGTCATCCAGATAAACATCCTGACATTTAGCTGCTGCTGCATTTCGTTTGTTACAGCTAGCTTTATTATCCATCTTTCTCAGCTGCAGCTGACCGCGCATGACCTTTATTTATTTATTTATTTTATTTATTTATTTTACAGCCATGCGTCCCTGCCTTCCTCCGTTGTCCTGGTCACCTCAACTGCAAAATATTGGGATGCTCTTTTATTTTAATTTTTTTATATATGAAAAAGGAAAAACAGCTGTGCAACATGACTCGCACAACAAATGTTGAGTGTGTTTTGACATAAAAGTCCCGTAAACATCGTTTTGCAAAGGTATGAAAATCCCCTCTGTCTCATTACTCGCTTATGTTTTGTAACATAAGTTTTAGTAAAATTGTTATGTTATATCTTCAATGAAAGGTTGAAGATATTGTAAAGTGGGTGGAAACACAAAGCTTTCAGATTTTGTTCACAAATAAAAATCCAAAAAGGTGTGGCATCATCCTGACTTCCTTTACTGTGATATCGCTCAATGAATCCCTTTGTAACCAATCGCCTTCAGATATCATTGATTAATAATTAGTCACCACCTGTGGGTAATTAAATCAGTGCAAACCAGCTGCTTTGTGGAGATTTCAATGAACTTGGTGAGCAAGCAGCACGAGGGAGAGGGAGACACCTTCAATATACATTGTGAAAGAGACATGATCAATGTCAATAGATAATACATCTGATAGAAAATTCACTGACCTCCAATCCAGAACCGCACAGCATTCTGGGAGATGTAGGCAGAGGAAATACTTTAGCCTCCCAACTTCTCACAGTGAGCTAAGCTAGGTGAGCGATGTCAACTAACTCACTCTCTGGTTACCTAGCAACTTCCTCCCCCTTTGGTTACCTAGCGACAACCTGTCGAGTAACTTGTTCAGCACCGGTTTCAGGTTTCAGGCGCATAAAAGTAAACAACCGTGGCATGATCTGAAAACTGTGGCTAAAACAGGAAAGGTCACGCCACCAGTTTGGCAGGATTTCAAATATTTAAAAGTAAAAACTAATCAATAGTTATCAATATCGACTGGTATAAAACGTCTACACGGTGACATGTTTTTCAGCCATTTCGTCCAGTTCTGGTCAGGTTCCAGTACTCCATCTCAATCCAATAGGAAATCTGTGGCTTAACTTGAAAATTGAAGATCACAGAAAAAAAAAAAACGAGTAAACCAAAAAGTAGTAGAGCTGAAGACTTGCTCGTCACTCTGCTAAGAATTTTTGTTTTTAAAAAGAATTTTGAAAACTATCTCTCCTTTCTACTTTATACATATTCCCTTCTTTGTCTTTTTTAAATTTTAAATTTCCCAATAAGACGCATTAAGGTTCGTGGTTGTAATGTGAAAAACCTTTGAGAAAAGTTTAATGGGGTAAATCATGTTGGGGATAGAAAAGGGTCAATTTTAATAAAGGCACTTTGTCCTCCCTTTCAGAGACCTGCAGGCCCCACGTCTGGGTTCCAGAGAAGGCCCCCCGAGGTGCTGAGAAGACATTGCCATGGCAGGGGCCTCAGTGAAGGTGGCGGTGCGGGTCCGCCCCTTCAACTCAAGAGAGACGGACAAAGAAAGCAAATGCATCATCCAAATGTCTGGAAACACCACCAGTAAGTAGCCCAACCCAAACATCGGCGCTAAAATGACAACAGAGTTTCTGTCACAAATAAATGGCAGTGTGTACTTGATAATACTCTGTACAGTCTGTTTTTATTGTCTTAACACTTTACACATGGAAGACAGCAGAAGCAGGGTAGAAATCTAAGTTTGAGTTCATGAATCAGAGGACTTGAGTTCATGCTCCTCCAGCTGCTTTGTTTTTCATGCTGACCTCTGATCTTTCTTAGTGAAGGGATTACTCAAAGAGAAATTAACTCTGCGCACCATCAGGAGCGACTGACATTAATCCGTGGTAAACAGGCATGGTCTTTCCCAAGACTCGACATGAGCAGAGCATTTATGTTGCATTTAAAGTCTGACTTTATTCAGCCCCAGAAATAAAACGTCATGTTTCTGTTTCTGGTTTCATACGACGACAGCAGTCGTTTCTGCCGGGTCGGCGTTTACCAAACTAATCCCTCAGCGTCACACTTCAGGTGGATTAATCTCCATCAGATTTAATCAGACATGTAATCACAGGAAGACCTTTCCACGGTAAAAGCAGGATTTAATAAATGTTCCTTATTTCAGACAAAGTAATCCTTTTGCTCAAATCCGCCACTGATGCGAAATGTACAGTGGATGTTACAAAATCTGTAAGAATATCACAAAAGTAGAATTTAAAATTAGTTTTGATTAATTAAAAAATAAAATGTTTTGGGTTTGTGTTGATAGCATTTGTTTGTAGTTCAGAGCTCCACATTCCTGGGACTTTAGGGAGAGCAGAATGAGGAGACTGGAAAGATACTTGATATGTTGTCTGCTCTGCAAGGTAAAGCCGTTCATCAATAATAGATTGGACATCCTGAAATATTTACTGTTTGGCCTGATTTAGTCATCTCCCTCCTCCCTCCTCATGACACGGATGACTTGATAGCAGGCTGTACGGCCGTTTTCTGGGCCTCGATGCTTTTCTTTGAGGTTATGTTTGCAGTTTTGGCGTAGCAAACATTAAAAAAGGCCTTTGTAACATGATGGGTTCCACGGTTTCATTTGTCTTCTTCTGTCTTTACAGCAGTGAAGACAGAAGACAGTAAAAATGGAAGTTTTTAGCTACAGGATTGCATAAAAACAATATCTTTGGACATAATGCTGATTTAGTCACTCTTTTAGCACTTGATCCAGCTACTTCACTTACATTTCTGCACTAAAATTTCTTATATAATTGATTTTAATCATAATTTATGAAATTCAATCTGAAGTAGTAATTTGTTTTTGTTTTAATTCAAGAATCCCTAAATGCATAATGAAATGTATAGGTTATACATTATTTAGAGATTCACAACATTGTAGGCTCAGTTGGAGCTCTGGATTTTACAGGAACTTCTCATAGAATCAAAAATTACAACTAGGTCATCCCACAAATATATTTTGATCAAGCCATAGATTTGGAAATATCCAGTGTTTTCTCGATAAAGTCTAATGTTATTAAAGGTTCTATCCATGTGTTACTCCCTGAAATTTCAGCAGAAAGATTTCCACGCATAATTTTAAACTCTACATTTGGGCAGTAAGGAGGAATGGTCTCCACCTTTTCAGAACATCGCTTGAAAAACCGATAAGAGGACTTCTTACTTTGGTCCAGAATCAGGCTGCTGTTTAAAGACTGTGGCAGCAGAAGCTGTTCCCACACTCCCATCTCTGATACTGCTGACGGGGAATATCTCAACACACAGCTGGTGTTGGGCCAGGAAGGTCTCCCTCACGCTGGCCGACAGCTAGCTTGATGTACAAACCTGGTTTTGGTTCAGTCTTGAAGGCAAAAGAGATTCTTAATATCAAATATCTTTTTTCCCTGGGCTAAATAAAAATGAAGGAAAACTTCTGGAGGAATCAGTTGCACAGAATAAAATATTATAATCAAATCTTCAGGTTGATCAGAGCCATAATAGAAGTCAGGTGAGACACAACATCATTTCTGATTAAATCATCTCAAAGCACTGTTTGATTCCAATATAGTGGTGGAAATCTTCAGAGTGAGAAAAACATCTATATACATATCTGTATATGTGAGCAAAACGTCTATAAAGTGCAGGATGAAGTCAGCTTTTGTAGATTAAAAAGTTAGTTTCATATTGTGAACCACTGTCAGATCCAATTACATTTAATATGTTTACCTCAGAAAGGTGCCAATAATTCCACTTGCTCATAAATTGGCACATAACCATAAAGATTTTACAAGTCATGATGTATTAAAACCGAAGGCGCTAGCTTCACATTTCATTTTGACATGGCGTACAGAAGGCAAACCTCCTGTTAAACATAAAAAGTTAGACAGTCTGTGGCCTGATACTGATGCGCCTTGTTGAGTTTGATTTAAAAGAAAGATAGGAACAAATGCTTTGATGCATAAAACATCCTATAGGAATTGATCACAATTGGCATGCCAAACTCCAAAGAAGTCCATCTCTAGTTTTAATTTGTTTAATTGGCATGAGCAGAAATCAAAGTGAACTCAGCATTATGCCACCCTTACTAATGGACTCCATGTTGTTCAGCCACACAAAGATGCTTATAGTTGGACTGCCAGTCTTTGGGCAAAGCAGATTGTTTCCTTCCAAACAGAGTCAATAGCTCTGGATGTGGGCTGGAAGCTATGAGCAGGCTGACGTCATGAAGAGAAATCCCATTGGTGGCAGTGTCTGGAGGGGATACAGAGGCTGGGCATAAATGCCCCCTTGTCCCCACGTAGTCTTTGCCAAAACAAGGGAAGGGAAGAAGGAGCCTTGGAATTTGTGTCTGTGTCTGTTTTTTGTTTTTTTTTCTGAGCTCTCTAGCTGACACTCAGGAGTGGAACAATAGCTCCATTCCCACAAAGAGAGAAAATGGCAGCAGTATTGTGTGAGATGTTTCCTCCCACGCCGACCTTAATTAAGATGCAGGGGACAGAGACGCAGGGGAATAATGTGTCTGTATTTGGAAGACGAGAGAGAGCGCTAACTCTTGGTGAACAGATCTCGGCTGAATGTCAAAAATATTGTTCTCAACCACATCCGACACACTGAATCTTACCAAGTGTTTTTGGTTCAGTTTCTAGTTCAGATATCTTTGCACATTTGAAATAAGATGAAACTAACTTGCAAGTAAATTCTCAGTAAGTTATAGCAGTTTGTTTTAAGCCAATAATTCCTAATTATTGATTTTAAAAAGTACTAGTTCCATTGGCAGATTATTTTACTTACAAGAAATTTTTTACCATGTTTATGTAAAAAATGTCTTGTAAGTAAAATAATCTACGAATGGAACTAGTACTTTCTCATCAAAATTAAAGAATTATTAACTTAAGACAAGCTCCTGTCTTACTTGTAAGTTAGTTTTGTCTTATTTCAAGTGTGTGAAGATATTTGAACTGGAATCTAAACCAAAAACACTTGGTAAGATGTTGTGTTTTCGCAGTGCATGTCATCGATGGACTCTGTACCCTTGAAGCTCTTAGTATGCTATCAAATTATTACAGTTCAATGTTTGTAAAAGTGTTGACACATAATAGTACAGCAGTCACAACGGTTTTCTTTTGTTTTTCTTCCCGCCGCATTTCTTTGACAGTACAGCATACTCTGCATGTGTCTTCTAACCATACATCATAATTCAGGCAGCAGCCCATCATAAAGCAGCAAACAGCTGCTGCTGCTGCTGCTGCTAAGTGCAGCATGTCGGTGACTCTCAGTCAGTGCGTTTGTCTCCGCTGTGTCAGACCTGCTGACGCAGCCACATTTACTCTTCTGTTGACTGGGCCAGGTCATCCGTGACAGCCTGACCGGCGTCACTCAGTCACCATGACATGAAAACCCAGCAGCTGCGACAAATACAAACACTGAATATGTCACTGAAGGATGCTGAAAGCATGAATGAAAAGCAACTATGACTTTAGTCGATAATGCACGAAATAATCGGCAGTGAAATTAATACTTTTTTTGATGAGGTATATCCTGATTTGATCAAGTTATGATCTTTTACATAATCAAATACAATTAACACAGTATAGTTTAGTCTGAAGTCCATTTAAACATTTAAAAATATCCTGTAACATTAAAAATGATAAATAAATTAAAAAAAAAAAAATATATATATATATTTCTGTCTGACCTTTTCATGACCTAATACTTAGTCATGTAAGCTTATATAGTTTAATACCTTTAAATACAGTGACAGGCATTACTAGTTAAAATGTTAGTTCCTCTAACCCTAAAGCACCACATCTACACTATATTTAGTGGAAGCTACTGCTAAAACACTACCTGCAATTCAAATTGTATCTGCCCTCAATCACTACAACCCTGGTGCACCAATTTAATTTTGACATTCACAACATTTACATGTTCTCTATTGTCTTGATACATTGTTTTTATGTTTGTATCTTCTTCTCTGTTTTGTGTTTTATTTTGTTGCTGGATCTTTTTTGTTTGACATAAATTTATTGGAGAGAAAAAGACAGCGGAGAACCAAAATGTCAACACAAAGGTCAAATTTTATTCAGCTGAAAGTCTCCAAAATGGCAACATTTCAAAATGAGGAGAAATGCTGAACAAAAAATTAGCTCTGCTATTAGCAGATTAGCTGAAGTGTGCTGACTACTGTTTGTATATACCAAGTGGGTTTAAGCCGTGATGAGAAATTTCAACTTTCTAAATCCACTGTGCACCTGCCTAGCATGCCTATTAAACAGACAGACATAATTGATATGTTTATAATCTTTAGTGATATTTAGAAGTAAAAGCATTTACATTACAGTGTCCTGCAAAAGATAAAATCTCTGTTCATGTGAGAAAAGTGGGGAAATTGGATTCCACTAAAATTCACCTTAGTACAAGCTAATACTGCCATACTTTGTCTTATAGCTGATCTGTTTCATGAAAGGAGCGTCTTTTAGGCTTTCTTGAAGCAATTCCATTACAAAATCAGAAGCATGACCAACATGTTCTGTTGGTCATGTTCACAACTCATAAAAGTTCATTTGAACTTTTATGAGTTCAAATGATGTTGAGATTTTATCAGAGCTGAACTACTGAGTGCATTTTGATTAGGTTAGCTTCTGAGTTTCCCAGTAACCTCTCAGTCACCCTAAAGTAATCACCTGATCAGAGTGCAAGGTGTTCCCATCTCCTTCTATGGAAAAGCTAGGGGGCTCGTTTTATCTGAATCAGAGCAAAATTTAGGATGAGTCAGCATCAGGAGAATATCCTGCTGCAGAGACTCACCCTGGACAGACTGTGGTTTATTTTTAAGATCCAATCTTTGCTGAAGCGATCTGTGTCCCCTGGTGGACATGATTTGTGTCATCACTTTATTTATTTATTTGGAAAACAGTATTTTGTGTTCTTTGCTTCTTCTTTAATATGTATGAGACAACAACTTTCATGCAGATTAGAACAATCATCAATATCAATATCATCAATATCAAACATGAACATGATAATTGACGTGGCAATTTAGAATTATTAATTGATGAAAACTACGTTTTTTATATAATAATGTAGCCAGATCTGTAATGAGGGTGTCACACTTTTGGCAAAAGAAAAATGTAGAAATTGTTTTTTTTATCTGTATATTCTGATAAATTTTTGTCATAGTGAAGAACGGGGCTGAAATCTGGCTCATATTTCATAGCCTGGTGTTGCACTGTGTAGTGATTCATAGGGTGAGTACTGGAGAATGTACTTAGCTGCTGGTTTTTTCTCTCTTATTGACCACATCTGCATTAGTAGAGAAAGTGATCTGCTGCTCTGGGAGCACAGAGGAAGTATTTTCATCGCCGATATCGCCTTATTAAATGTGCTGCCTTTGGTTGGGCTAAGAAAATAGGGGGACAAAAAATATGTTTGTCAGGAACCGAGTTATGAGTAAAATACTCTGGCAATGTTGATGAAAAAACTAGCATTTTTTTCATCAATATCAAGAAATTATTTCCTTAAATCTTCCTAAATCTTGATGAAATGTTACTTGCAGGATTCAAGTGTGCTTTGATATTTGCACTACAATCTAGACCCATATACGTGGCTAGATTTTGCATTTTTACAATATTTACACCACATTTATACTTTTCCTGAGACACATTGAGACTGAGTCAGTTGCACAGTTATTAAACCTTAAGCTGTTTATTAAAGGGTGCAGTAGCAGTCGTGTTGGAGTGAAATCAGGTTAGTGGTCAGTTATGACTGGATGAGACATCATAATTTAACTTGGTATACCTGATTCATCATCATTTATCCCAGAAATGCCAGTCGGTCTGTGTATAATGGTGTTTTGTAAGCCAAAAATAATTGCAATATAAACATGTTTGCCATGATATTATCTGCTATACCAACAGAATGGAAATGCTGCACAAATTGTGTTCAATGTATGAGTGGAAAGATGGAGGATGAAATGGATGATTGTGACTTTGAGCACACAAAGAATGAAGACAGGAAGACATTAAATGACAGCAACATTTTAGTCACCTAGCAATGAAGAATGACATTAGCAATGACAAAGAGACTTTTTTTTTTAGAATGCAAACAAACAAAAACTTAGAGAGAGCGACACGTTATTGAACAGCAGAAGGAGGATCCGAGCGCAAACCTGCCAAGCAAAATTTTAGGTACTCCAAAATGGCACGTTGTAACAAAATGTCTTCTTACCTTAGATATATTTATAGGGGGTGATTTTATTTCTGCTACTCAATTGTGAAATTGTCTACCAGAGTTACCTGCAGAAATTTTCGGAAGATAGTGAAAATAGCTGAACAATAAATAGAGTTGCATTAGGCAGCACAATTATAATATAATAATAATATTTCAGGTGACATGCATTCCTTGACGCCCCCACCTGATACGATAGTGTCTCTGATCAGATTTCTGAGATTGTGGAGCCCTAGAAAATATGATGATAGATATAATCTGATAGTTCTGCTGTGAGTAATGATTCTCTGTATTTTTTTGAAGTGGTCTGATACTTACAATTTTTAATGGGTTTCAGCAAATACAGCATAAATTTTACTCTGTTTAAACTAGATGGTTATTTAACTTGCTGCAACTACTAACTAGTAATTTATTGTCTTTACAGCTACATTATATAAACAAATTAATCACTCATATCTCCAAAGTTGTTTTCTTTATGTGGAGGATAAGTCAAGGGAAACAATCAAAGTGAAATCTTTTGATAACCAATCAGCAGTGAGAGTTGCTTAAAAAAGTCAGTGTAATTCCTTTGCCAGCAGTAATGTCTCTCCACCAGTCAATTTTCTGTCGCCATGGTACCCAACGACTGTATTGGCTGATAAAGGAGGGAAGAAGTGAATATATTCCTCTTTGTTTATTTCTGCTTCTGCTTTTAAATCAAATATTCATCACAGCTTGAGTTAAAAGCATTCAGTTGTGCTTTGGTCTGAATTTCTTGTTATTGTAGCTCCACAGGCCCCTCTTATACCGCTGTTCTCAGGTGTGTCTTAGAGCAACTTGTTTTGGTGTGCGCTCTCTCAAAATGCAACTGAGACACTTCGCACCTGCCCCCTCCGTTTCGCAGAGCGTTCCATTCCACCCTGTTTGGCTATTTTTATTTTTCGATAGCACAGATCGTCAAGAAGCAGACAAACCTATTCTTCTCAAAATGATTAAAGATGTCTGCAACAGAAGACTTGTGAGTCCAGCCTTACATGTTTGAACAAGAAAATGGTACCACAATATGAATGAATGCATCTTGTAAACAAGACCTCAACATAGTTTTCAAGTTAGATCATGCGTATTTTTTGCACATGACCACTGAATCATGTTCATTCATCATGATTCAATGAAAGCCATGAATTTGATTGAATGCACATTCGTTGACTTGAATATGCATTCAAGGCAAAAATGGTATAAACAATGCTAATCTGTTTATACAATACTGTTCAAAAAAGAGTAGGCTTATGCCCTTAAGGAGCTAAAAGCTAGGACACAGTGCTAACATAAGCAGAAGGAATGATGCTAGCAAAACAATACCAGGACTTCATATCAACGCACATATAAACTAATGTCTCAGTTACAGTTTGATGTCAATTTAGCATCATTTACAGCTGTGTCCATTGCTACTACAGACACAAGGAACTGACCCCTCAATCAGACAAAGTCTCAGAAAATCCTTCTTTATACTGGCAGAGGTTGCTGAAGCACTCATCCTTAAAGAGCTTTGCTCAAACAAAGAGGAGATTCCCCATGGATGTGGGGGAATTAAAAAAAAAAAATAGTTTGACATGGCACTTTGAAGAGGTTCTGATGCTGGGGGATAGTGTAATGAATTATGGGGTTAATGCAACCAACAGCCAAACATTTTGGTCTTTACACTTTCAGCCTAGTCATCCTTGAACTCGGAAAATTGGTTCACCAGAGATCCGTGACCTTGTTTAGCTGTAATAGTTCAAACAAACGTAAGAGGGAATGGAGAAAACTAAACATATTGACAAATATGCCTCAAACAAAGACATCTATGAAGCACGCGGAGAGACTAAATTCAACTTTTCTGCACTCCCAAAATCTCCAAGTACAAAACAAAATGTATTGAAGGGCTTAAAAAGTGGAGTTTGCCTGATACATTCCCTTTAAGGTGTACATCCTGCACCGTTGAAAATAATCCATCCTGTCAAGTTACATCAGTAGGAAGAGAAAATATTGCAGTAGTTGTCTGCCACGCACCCTTCCTCTTCAGAACAAGCTTTCCAGAACCTTTCAAAGCCAAACAAAAGCCTTCATCGTAACATATGGAGCCAAAAATAAACTTGAACCTGTACCCAACCATGGAAAACTGTAGTTGTCATTCATGTTGGAATTATTGTAAAACCACACAATAATGTCTCACTTGGTGTATTTCAGTCCATTCTGGCCCTTATGTCTCAGAAAATGTTTTGATGTATACTTCCAAAGTTGTCAGCAGATTTAGTTTCAAGTTTGGACCTGAGGGATTTGCTTGGTTTGAGCACCATGCCTAACCACTGTAATAGGAACAAATTAAGGCCTTCCCTGGTCTGTCCGCACAACTTGACTGATTCAGCTCAGGTACTGTTTCACTCAGACAGCTCCCACCTTTCGACTGACCTATGTTTCTTGTCCTGTCTTTCAGCCATCATCAACCCCAAGCAGGCCAAAGACAACAAGAGCTTCAACTTTGATTACTCCTACTGGTCGCACACATCGGTAACTCATTCTGCAACTATACCTCTCAACAAGGAGACAGATTTCCATTAGAGCGAGCTGTTTTGTGTTGGGTTGTCTGATTTACAAGATATTGATCTCACTCCCCAGCCGGAGGATATCAATTATGCCTCCCAGATGCGCGTGTACAAAGACATCGGAGAGGAAATGTTGCTTCATGCTTTCGAAGGATACAACGTCTGCATCTTTGCATATGGTCAGACCGGCGCGGGCAAATCCTACACAATGATGGGAAAACAGGATGTCAAGGATCAGCAAGGAATCATCCCACTGGTAAAGTGACACAGTAACCAGTGCAGATTAACTGAAGGAACTTTTTTCTGAATTTATTTTTTATTGAATGCCTTCTTTCTCTTTTTCTAGCTTTGTGAAGATCTTTTCACGAAGATCAATGATAATACAGACAACAGCCTGTCCTACTCTGTGGAGGTAAGACTTGAAGGCCACTGATAATGAGCTTCTGTTCTCAAAGGTGCCTCTTAATCCAAACTAAATATGCATTTGAACAGGTCAGCTACATGGAGATCTACTGTGAACGAGTGCGGGACTTGCTGAACCCTAAGAACAAAGGGAACCTCCGCGTCAGAGAACATCCTCTGATGGGTCCGTACGTTGAGGACCTGTCCAAACTGGCTGTCACTTCTTACAACGACATCCAGGATCTTATGGACTCTGGCAACAAAGCCAGGTGATGGGCCATTATGATGAGTTCACAATATTTTTCCAAGATCAACACAACATACATACAACATATATTTTTAATGATTTTTAGAAGCAATAATTGAGTGGATACATAAATTATTTTGTGAATATATTGAGAACTTTCTCTAATTCAGACATGTTTATACTTATACACACACCATAAATTTGGTTAAATGTTCTGTAGCAGGTGTCACTCAGTTAAAGCTGTTGATTGTTTTAGAAATGATGAAGTTCTATGTTGTACAATTACTGAATCATGGAAAAAGAAATGCATCAGTTGCATCAGTAAATGCATCAAAATAATATTTAATGTCAATGTAGTGGAGTTCTACCTCTTTATATGAGTATTATATTGTCTGTCTTTATCTCTCACACAATAAATGGTTAACCATTGTTTTATAATGTGGTGGGCACCGCTAGCTAAAAGGTTAGTCCTGCTAATGCTAAAGCAATACACCAAGATGGTATTTAGTAGAAGCTAATGCTAAAATACTAATTTATATTCAAATATCTGCCCTTGAAAGACTACCTTGAAGACCCGATTTAATTTTCACATTTCAAATGACATGTTGTATAATACCATTAGATATTGTGTTTTTGTTCATATCTACTGTCCACGTTTTATTTTGTTCTTGTATACGTCTTGTTTGAAATAAAGTTACTGGGGGAAAAAAGAGACAGAATGGGAGGAGAGGAAAGAAACTGCTGAGTAAATGATCTTCACTCGCTTAAAAATAAGAGTATGGATATAAAAGAAGTCTTAACAGCTGATTACCAAACCTTCAACATGAGTGCCTTACAGTTTATCCAGAAAAAAATTACTTGGGGAAAGTGAAATGTTTTCAGTTAGCTAAAATGATAAAAGGAAAAACTAATTTCACTTTTAGGGAATTAACAGAAGTGTTCCCACCATGGGTTTCATAATTAAGATTACTTTGAGTAAATACCTAGTACATGCTACAAACATGCTACTGTAGAACCTTCTAGTAAACAGACATGGACTCTGTGAATTGATTAAACTCTGCTCTCTGTGTAGGACTGTGGCTGCCACCAACATGAATGAAACCAGCAGTCGCTCTCACGCAGTTTTTAACATCATATTTACTCAGAAGCGCTTCGATGCGGAGACCAACAACACCTCTGAAAAGGTAGCAGATTATTATCACATCCTGACTGAAATAATCTATTTATTTAGCACTTCTGCTTCTCCTAACTGTGATGGATGACTCCGGGGGAAATCTTGATCTTATGGAAAAAATCAATGATGGCTTGCAGGTCATAAGGTTAATCTAATTCCAGTCTCTGCAATGGTTATTAATAGCTGTATATTTTTTGATTGGCAGATAATGTGCAACATTAAATATGCTGGAATATTAACTGATGTTGTTCCACTAGGTCAGCAAAATAAGCTTGGTGGATCTGGCCGGCAGTGAGAGAGCAGACTCTACAGGAGCCAAAGGAACCAGGCTTAAGGTGAAACGGCTTTAAGGAAGTCCTTATTTTACTTTGTATGTATGTTATAAAAAGTGAATTAAATCACATCGCTTTGTAAAATGACAGGAGGGAGCAAATATCAACAAGTCTTTAACCACATTGGGGAAAGTTATTTCTGCTTTGGCAGAAGTGGTGAGTATTACATTGACTGTTTGGTGTATTTTCAAAGACGAGGCAGATTTTAAGATTTTAAGATATGTTTTTTTCTCCTGCCTCTATTCTTTTAAGGATTCTGGACAAAACAAGGTAACTCATTTAATTTAACTATTTTTTTCAAAAATCTGTCTCCTGCATTCTGAAGGAGGAAAAATTCTGCTTCTTTTCATTGCACAGAATAAAAAGAAGAAGAAAGTGGAAAGCTTCATTCCATATAGAGACTCAGTTTTAACCTGGCTGCTGAGAGAGAACTTGGGTACATAGAATGTGCTTTTGAATTGCCGTCATTAATAAACTCAAACTGAAGCTGGAGAATGCTGATGCACATATTTTCTCTCCGCGTTGCTAGGGGGAAATTCTCGAACGGCGATGATTGCCGCTCTGAGTCCAGCTGACATCAACTACGATGAAACCCTCAGCACCCTCAGGTAGACGGCAGAGACTGGATCACATTAAACACATCAAAAGTTGTAGCAGCTCTTTCAGGCTGCAGTGTCTTAGACATCAGGAGTTTGTTCTCTACCTCCCTCTTGTGTCAGCACCTTCTGTTATTTTTCGGGGTTTTTTTCTCTCAAATCCACAGGTATGCTGACCGTGCCAAACAGATTCGCTGCAACGCTGTCATCAACGAGGATCCAAACAACCGATTGGTGCGTGAGCTGAAAGAGGAAGTGTCCCGTCTGAAAGACCTCCTGTATGCCCAGGGACTGGGTGACATCATTGAGAGTGAGTTACAAAATCAAATTCTGCCTGCCATCTATTCGTGTACAAGTGTGTTATTTAAATGATGATGAAACTGAAGTTGTAAAAGTTTTATTTAGCATGAATGACAATTTCTATTCTGTGGGATATGTGAGGCCTGGTCAACCAACTTGTCCATATTTAATACATTACCACCACAAAATCCATTGTATTTTATTAGAATTTTTAGTTCTAGGGCTGTAAATTATTAAGTAGCAGTAAAAATATGTTACTTTCCATTCACACACCTTTTGATATGCTTAAGTAGAAACTGACTTAATCAATTGTCAAATAGCGTTCACCTGTGTGTAATTTGATCTCGGTGGAAACAGCTGCTCTGTGCTCAGTTTGCTGGAAGGCTCGTAAGGCACACAGCAAACAGAGAGGAAGGTGTTTCGGTCAGATGAGATCAAAGTGTTCAAATCCTGCAAAATGCAATGTCTGCCACAAAAATAACACTGCACATCGTCGTAAATACACATCTCTGACCGTGAAACATGGTGGTTGCAGCGTCATGCTGTGGGGATGCTTTTCTTAACTGAGTTGGTGGAAGGTTGAATGAAGTTCAAGCACTCTGATGAAAAGGTTTTTATCAAACCAGGTCTAAGTATTATAAAATACAATAAAATCCATACCACACTTTTCAGATTTTTATTTGTAGAACAAAACTGAAAATCGTATATTACTTTTATTCCACTTCACAGTGAATATGTTTAATATACGCGTTGGTCTATTGTACACAATTACAATAAAATACAACAAAGTTTGTGGTTGTAACAGAATAAAATGTTTAAAAAAAATGTCAAGGGGTTTAAACGCTTTAGATACTTTTAAAAATAACAAATTGACATGCTATTATTTTTACTGGTATGAAGATTCTATCTAAAGGTTTCCTCTTTTCTGTCTCTCTATTAACTTCTGTTTCAACCTCACCCAGCCTATCGAGCAACTGGTGCTGACATAGAGGGTTTGAAACGTGTGTCTCCTATTTATTTTGCTTTGTTATATTTTATTTTTCCTGTTGCTTTTGCTATGGCGCTTGCTGCAACAGCATGAGTAGTTTGTCGATGTTCTCTGCAGCACCACTGAGCAGTCTGGTTTATCTAGGCGGCTTTGTTGATAATTCTGAAAACTTTAGGCGGCTGATGTTCAAAAAACAGAACCTACCTATGGCTTCCTAGATGTGCCATTAAACAGGCAACATTTTAGGGTTCATTATTTAAAAAGGAAAGCAATACAGTGTAAAAAGCATACGGAGAGCAGTATGATACATTTCATCCCAGTCATTAACTTCCATGCTATAAAAAGTGACGTTTCCCACTTTCCTGACAGGGTTTGTGTCTGATTTAATCTGTTTCCCCTGGCAGCTGGGACAATTAAATGTGCAGTAACACTAAAGGATGATTCAGTCACAGAGAACATAATTTTTTTCATACCCTTTCATAACTCTCCCCCTTTATCGGCTGGAGAGACAATTTTATCTGGTGCATCTTGGCAGAATAAACCTTTCCAGATGGATGGGTGTCATACACTTTGCCAATTTGTTGTACTCTGTTGCCGTAGCAGCAGCTACATAGTTGATACTTGAATTTATCCTAGGTGTTAATGAGTCACAACAAAGCTAAGATTAAGAAAAGTCCCGTTACATTAGTGTAACATAATCTTCTCTTGTTTTGCCTGATGAATCAAATAAATTTACAATTCAGCAAATATATTCCTACTTTCAATTATATTAACAAGACAGAAATAAAACTGGATGCAGTATATTTCTGAAATACATAGCCTGTTATCTATGAAGGTGTTGAGGCCAAAGTGTGGTCACACTAAAAACCAAGTAAAAGAATGCAGAAATCTGTGCTGTGCTCTGTTCAGCTTAACAGACCCATTCAATACATTTGAACATTATGTAAAATCCCATCTGTAAATGAAACATATTATACGCATTAATTACAGATGGAAAGCCTGTTATTTCTGTTAGTTGTAACTAATGAAAACATGACATTTAAAATTACTTCAGACCAATAAAAAACAATTTTTAAAACCAGGAATGTGGGCTTAATGGGAATTATCTATTGAATTCTTGATTGCTTTTGATCATCTATTGTACTAGCAGTTTCATTTTTAGCCACCATACATAAAAGATGCTTAAAGATAAAAAAAAAAGACCTTGAAGTGAATGAGAACAGCAGCTGGAGAGGATATTGTGGATCAAACAGGAAAGGTTGCGCCACCAGATATTCTAAACAAAAAACGAAATGATAATTATCAATGTCGAGTCGACCGATATGAAAAGCTTATCATGATATGATTTTTTTATCCATATTGCTCACCTCTATATATGAAAAAAAAAATGTTTAATGGATCCTGTTTGTCTAAATCTTTATCCTACTAAAAGCATCAAGGGTTCTTACCCAAACCAGGAATTTGAACACAGTTACTGTAAAATGGCTACATTTCCTTCATTTTCAATGAGACACTGTTTACAGCTTCATAAATCAATGCATTTTCTGTGGCTGGTTGGCTCTTTGCTGCTTTATTTAAGTTGACATGCTCCCTGTGCAGCTTCCTCCTCCCGCTGCCATCGCTTTTAAACAAACTGTTCAGATTATACTGTAAGTTACACGTGTTTGAAGCCATGTTGTGTTCTTCCATTTCTACTCTCCCTCTCTTCTCTTCTTCCTATCTTTGTTTTTATTTTTATTTTTTCCTCCACCATCTGTTACGGACCTCCTAACCACTCCTTGTGCCCCGCGCTGACAGACATGTCCGATTACACGAACAATAACGATGTAGGCCAAGCTGTGAATCAAAGAGGTGATCTTTTCACAGTGACCAATGCCATGACGGGGATGAGCCCATCGCCATCCCTCTCAGCCTTGTCCAGCCGCGCCGCCTCTATTGCCAGTCTGCATGACCGCATTATGTTCAGCCCAGGCAGCGAGGAAGCCATCGAGCGGCTGAAGGTGAGCGCCCGGTATTCAGTTCAGTAGCTACGTCACATGTAGATGCATTTTTTTTAAATTATTTGCACATTTTTATTGAAATTTCTTTTTACATACAGACTCTAGTTTTTTTTGTTTGTTTTTTTATTTTTATTTTTTTTAAATGTTCCATACTTATCATCCAAGAGAAGCTGCACATACATTCTGAACCTGCATTGGACGCAACAACTTCGCTAATCTCAATATTATCCAATCTACCCATACACTTTTATCCATTGGCTTAAAGGTTCCAAATATATTGCAAATAACAGTGTGCTAATGAAACAGCCTTGGCGGCATTCTCGCTGTAATGCAAATGCTTTGGAAAGGTTCCCATTAATTTTGATCCTAGTTGTGGGTTGGTAATATAATGATTGAATAGTTTTGATAAATGTTTTGTTAAAACCGAATTGTTCTACCATGTTAAATAAGAAATTCCACCTGACAGAGTCAAAAGCTTTTCCGCTTCCAATCCCAATATTACAGCTTCTGTTCTGGTTTTAATAATTTTTTGCATTACCAGCAATGTGCGCCTAATATTATCCGTTGTCTGTCTTTTCTTTATGAATCCTGTTTGGTCCAAATTGATTATGTCCGGCAGAATTACCTCTAGACATCTTTACTGCTGTAAATAGCCTATAGTCTAAATTTAGGACACTAACTGGTCTATAGTTGGCACAATTTAATTGATCCTTTCCTTCCTTTGGAATAAACACAATGAATGCTTCCCTCCAGGACCTTGGCGTTCCTCTCTCTTTAAATACCCAATTGAAAGTATTTTTTAACAAGGGGATCAATGGTTTTCTTAGCAGTTTATAAAATTCAGAAGAGTATCCATTTGAACCCAGAGCCTTGTTGGTTTTCAGTCTTTAAATTTCTGAGTCTATTTCTTCTTCTGCAATCTCCTTTGTTAATATACGATTTTGATTTTCTGTTATTCTTGGTAAATTCAAAGATTCTAGTAAAGTATGCATTTGACTATTATTATTATTTTCTGCTTGGGAATATAATTTTTATAATAATTTTCAAAACAATTTTGAATCTAATCTGTCTTATATTTGATCAAATTAGAGGAGTCCCTGATTTTGAAAATATTATTACTTACCACTTGTAAGTGGTAAGTGATACCACTTACTATTTAGCTGATTTACCTGCTCCTTCATAATATCTTTGTTTTGTGTACAAAAGGTTGTGTTTTTTTAATCTCATCTTCCAAAATACAGTTTGTCTCCATTTGTATTCTTTTGATTTCTTGAGATTTTTTAAACATGTTCAGGATAGTAACCAGTTCTCCTTCTAATCTCCCCTTAATCAGCACGTATCTCCCCTCTTTGTCTATTGTTTCTGAAAGCTTTTAAAATATGAAACTCTCTGATATCCATATGTCACTCCTCTCTTATGGCCTGATCTATATGATGAGTAAAATAGTTGATTAAAACCATTTCTCTTAAGTTTCTCATGTTCTTTCTGTGTCAGGTGCGTCTCCTGCAGCAGTACCACTCTCACTCCCTCCCTTCTAAATTTTCCTAATACTAGACCTTTTAACTGGGTTGAGGATCCCATTCACATTAAAAGAGGCCAACTTTAGTACATTTTTCTGTGCTGTCATTTACCCATGTAACTCCTTATTTTCCACCTTCTCTACATCTTGAAGAACCTTTAGGCTACAGATAAAGTAATAATGAACACACAACTAAACAATTTTAGAACGTTCACTGATGAACTTGTGACAAACAGAAGAACTTCCAAGAGTGGGGTCTGCGCTTTGACCTTGTTTAAGTCTTGTTTAAGTCTCTTCTTTCACTATGAAGCTCATAAACTTTACCGCTATAGATCTCGGTGGTGATTGCGGGGAGGGACGCGGCGGCAGAGCCTGATGAGCTCTTTCTATCTGGAAAGGAAAAGTCGGCGGCAGCTCCAGTTTCTCTTTCAAAGGGTTTTCTATAAATTGCGTCATCGATCCGGCGCCGTCTTCTGCACCCTCCTTTAGTCCATGAATCCGAACATTCTCCCCCCTGATCCACAAGCCGTGTTTCGAACTGTTTCTGTAGCTCCAGGAGCTCAATTGTATCTTGCAAGCGCACCTCCGCTTCTTCTACCCGCTTCCCTGCGTTATCAATCCGGCTGTTGGCAACTTTAATCTCCTCCTAAATTTCTTGGCGTGTCAGAGTTTTCTTGAGGGAAGTCTCGAAAACCCTGACTTGCGTCAATTGCAGAATTGTTTCCATGTTTTCCATGGCTCAATTTGAACGGACCTCTGCGGTTTGAGTCTTTACGTTCAACTCTGGGTCCTCTGTTGCTTCTTTAGCTGAATCAGCTAGCTTCTGTAACCGAGTGGTTTTACTCATTAAACAGTGCTGTTGCAGAAGTGACCGGAAATTCCCACCCGTGTCGGGCCTATGAACACACCATGCCCCGTTCCTCCACTTTCACTGCGGGGTTGCAACGTTGCCTGGCTCATTAGTATATATGAGCGCCGGGTGCGCACCCCAAGCTGTTGGTTCTCCAGGCGTCGGCTGCTACACCAGTCGCTGCATACAGTCGGAGGTGCGAGTTTGACCTTTGGTTGGGTTATATTTTGGTGCATTGCCACTACAGCGGTCCGAATCTACCTTTAATGCAGATGTGACCAATTACGATTGCTGCTGTTGCCTGTTATGCTCTCATGTTCTTGGTATTTAATGCTCTCAGGTTTATGCTTGTATTCTGTTAGGTGATCGGAATGGTGTTGCCGCTTGGTTATTCCGCCTTGGAACCAGGGCTTCAGTATAAGCACTTTAGAACCCTTCATGGTGCCAGAACTACAGTTTGATAGCCCATTTTTATAGATGCACTTACTCAGGGCGGCTCTTTAGGGCAGTTCTTAAAGCTATATGTAATTTGGGATTTAAGGTTTTCTTGTCGTCCTTGTTACTTTTGTGATTCTACTAATTTGGGTTGTCGTGGTTTGTTATGTTTAAATCTCAGATTCCTCCTAACTTCTTTACTAGATTGCTGGGCTTTATTGGTTTTTCTTAAAATAGAATAAATCTATTTTTAATGTTGTAAATAAATAAAATGTATTGTGTACACAACTTCTGTATTGTCATTTAAAGCCAGACCTACCTGGGTACTTTTAGTAGGGAGACCCTAGGTTATCAAACATAATTTGAGAAATCTACTAGTTGGCTACAAGGCCACGTCCTCTGTCACAATCCGGGTTCTTCCCCAGTGTTACACTTCAAAGCTAATGTTTTGTTACCATTGACCCCTATGTCGTCTAACACGGATTTTTGAGACTTTCTGCTGTATTGCCCTCCAGTCATGATAAATGCCCCTTTTAAAATGTTATTTTTGGACTTTTTGTTGATAAATTATCAGATTAATTGGGTTTGCAAAAATCTGTGTTGGGGAGCTCGCCTTTTAAGCTGTGGCCATGATAGAGTTCCCGGAAGTCCTCTCACATGTACATGCATCTTAACTGTCCCCTTTTTGTTTTCAAATGTCAGGAAACGGAGAAAATAATTGCCGAACTAAACGAGACCTGGGAAGAAAAGCTTCGCCGGACAGAAGCCATTAGAATGGAAAGGTAAGATGGTGGGAGTTTATTTAGGCAACCAGTAGAAATGGTTGTAGCACCACTTAGACAAGTTCAAACTGTGAAATAATTTTGTTTGGCCCCTGATCACTGATAGGTACTTTTTCCTATATACCTAAATAAAGAATCACAGACAACATAAATGAATTTTATGACAAAGCTTTTGCAAAAGGAGAAATCTCTGAAGCAGCTTCTCCAAGCTGTTTACAAAGAGAGTTCTGATTTCCTTTTACGCGAGCTCCTGTTTTATTGTCAAAGAAAAACAGTCAAAACAGTCAAAGGGGCAGAGGTCGTAAAAAGAACAGAGGTTGTAAACGTGTAGCCTAATCAACATGTAACCTAATCAACTAGAAAACTACTCAACTGCTCACATGAAGATAAACAGACATCCTGACCTCCACGTCAGAAAATACACATAAGGAAAGAGAACACTTTAATTAGACTGAATTTCACCTAAAGTAAAAACAAAATGATAATTCCGAAAATTCTCTAACATTCCCCCCTTTTTATCATTTTACGACATGTATAAACTTTATGCAAAAGCATAGAAAAGAAAAAAGAAAAAGAAGAAAAAGACCAATAAATGCAAGATTTTTTTTTTTTCTAACCTAAACAGAAAATACAATGAATAAATGAAATATAAAGTAATAAATGAAAAATAAAAGAAACAGCAAAAATCAAATGCAGTTTTTCTTTCATCCAAAACACCACTTGTTTTCACATTTTCGGTGTAGGAGTCATTCAGCAAATGAAATCATCTGTTTATTGATTACAGAAATTCATCATTTTTCAGAAAATCATCTGAAACTTGGAAGAAGTCATCTTCAGTCGACTCATAAGATGCCTTTGAATCTTCCAGCCCGTATAGAGCGTCAGAAATAGTTCCTCCAGTTCCTGTTTCGTCAGGTACATAAGTACAGCACGTTGGGCCAATGATTTTACAGACCCCTCCTTGAGGGGCAGTGAGGAAGTCCAGGACAACACGATTTTGCATAACCATGTTTCTCAGTTCAGCCAGTTCTTTCATGGTGCCATTGGCCAGCTGGTATGTGATGTTGATTAGTCGCAGTAATCCGTACCTGTTTATCTCAACGTGGTCCCGAATCTCTCCCAGACCAACCCACGGAAAAAGGCTTTGCATAAATTTTTCTCCACCGTTCCAAATCCAGAATTCCCATGGAACTCCAGTATGTGTTGTGAGGCCTCCCCATTTTTTGACCTCTGTCATAACTGTTCATTTGGAGCGGGTGTGTAGATCATTCTGTGCTTTCCTGATGAATGCAATCGGGTTGATCAAAGGAACCACAGCACACAGTCCTCCCCAATTTTTCGGCAAGAACATGTATGCTTCATTTCCACATATGAAGTACCAGTCTGCCTTTGGGAGCCATAATCTCCTGGCACTATGGCGCTACACAGTGTTGTCTCCTGTCTCCTCTTTGTTTTATGCGTGATGTTGAAACTCCTCTCCTGAAGCAAGTTGTCACAGTCTGGGTTGTCCTTCCAGACTTTGCAGTGTGGAGTCGTCTCTTGACCCCTGCATGCTGTACAGGTGATGAAATCCTGTGTCGGTTCGCAGTAGGTGTAAACTCTGTTACACAAATTCCAGGGCACCGTCCCTAGAACAACATGTCCATTATTATAAACACAGTTCCCTAGAGATCCTGGTTTAGCTCCTGCTAACGAAATGATCTCTGGTATTTTCCATACAGTTTGTTGAGATGACGAAAAAGGAAGTACATCATCTGCAAGTGAACAATTTAAAGATTGAAAGAGGCTTTGCACAGCCTCTCCCATCCGGAGGTCAACTGAATAGTCCTCCTCACGTGGTCTGTCTCCTCTTAGGGGTGGGATACGCCGTGGTCTGGTGCTTAGAACGTAGAGACACATCTGTTTGTCGTCAGTAATGTTACCTGGTCGTAGACCTGAGTTATGTATGGAAACCGGCATCTGCGCACACACGTAGCAGTTCACAGCATGTCCCTCATAAGCGGTTCTATTCATCAGTTTCCACCACAGTCATGCGGATGAAACTGGAGGGAGGTTGTGTCTGCTCTTCTCCTTATCCTATTGAGAGTGAGACCACTCCCTCTGCAAAACAGTTGACATGCTGCAGTCACAACACATTAGAGGATCCACCTGGCATGTGGAGACCCCATTTCTGCTCAGAATACAGAGATGTCAGGACCCCCAGCCTAGCAGAGTGAGGATCTGTTGAATTCTTCTGCTGACCTTGAGACGAACTGTCCTAAACGACAGAACCCCTTTGTAAATCAGACTTCCCCGTCACTCTGATTTAGGGGTCTAACACTCTCTGTACCTTACAGTGACTGAGATGAATCCATGTGGGTCTTTCAGCAATCGTTACAGCTGTTGGTGTGGTCATCAGCACCTGGAACGGTCCTTCCCACCGTGGACTCGCCCAGTTCTTTCGTTTGATGACCTTTATGTAGACCCAATCACCTTGCTCGATTGGAGTGGCCTCCTTTTAGTAATTGCAGTTTTCCCTTTAGGTTTCCCAACCTATGGCTCGTGGACCCTAAGAGGATCCTTAGCAGTGGTCCTGCTGTACAGGATTCAGAGTTAACAGGGACAAACTGAGAGAATTTGTCTAATATTGAACATAAAAGCCTCTAAGACTTTCTTTCCTGGCTAGATAATATGTGAAAAGGGTTAGTAAGAAAGCAAGTTTTCATTGCAATAGCAGTGTATAACAGCTGTGTGTGTGATACACTTATCTTTTGATGTCTCCTTTCTGTCTCATTTCTCCCTCCTCCTCTTGGTTCTGGCGTCGCTGGGGTGCAATCCTCCCTCCCCCTTTAACTCACTCTGCAGTTTCTGGTGTTGGATCTTGAGTTGTCCAGACTGTCCCTCTGTCAATGTCCAAACATTTCACAAATGAAACAAGCATTGAATAGTTCAGTTTGTTGTCTTCGTCTCTGAAGCACATTATCTTTTCCTTCTCCACGCTGATATCAGGGAGTAGATCAGCGGAGATTGTAAGAGTTCAGTTGCATTTTAGTGTCTGGATGTGATGGAACTCTTCTTTGTCTTCTTGATTGCTGTCAGAAGCTGGTGATGAGGGAGGGACTTCATTTGATCCATTGCAGGACAGCTTCGAGTTGAGGTCAGAGGTCAGACGCACCGCAGCGAGGCTCAGACAAAGGAAAAGGAAAGAAGCAAATAGGAGTCAATGAGGGTTTATCTTTCTTTTTGTGTTTTTTATTTCTAAATATCTCATGTATATCTTTTCTCTCTTTTGATTTTATAGTTTTAGCCACTTATTACCGAACATTATTTATATTTTAGAATTCTAAATCATTTAGAACACATATAAACATGAAACATGTTAAACCCGTAGTCTCTTTATATTCTTTGCCATGTTAGATTTTAAAATGTAGAATGTAAGTTAATTTAATTAACTTAGTTTGAGTGAACATCTTATCAGAGACCAGTGAATTACTTTAAGTTTGTTGATCCTTAATGCTGAAGCTGTGAAGCCAGAGAGCAGCCCTCCTCTCATTTTGGAATTTAAGCGAGATATGAGGCTGGATAAAGTCCAGGTCGGTACCAAACTCTGATCGCTGACCCCTCCAGACATACAGCCAAAGGATCATAGCACCAAGTTGGTGTTTTAACCTTTTGTAGTTATGCTACCCAGTAATCTATGCAGTATAAAACATTGTTCTCTGAGAAGAAATGTTTTTCCCTTTTTTTTTATTGTTTCATTTAATTTCTCATCAAGTTGTTTTTGCACCTGTCAAAATTCATTTACACTTAAACTTCCCTCTATAGGAAAGTCATAACTCCTTTTCAAATCGTGAAGCGAAAGTTGTCCACATCTTCACCACCTTTTTGTTTAATTCCTGACAGATGACTATAATTTGCCCTTTTACGAAATCCTACTGTTTTATATTAGATAAAATACCAAGTGGTATTTATACCTCCAATCACACACAATCCTTCACAGCAACATGAATTGTAACACAAACAGAAACACAAAACAATTAGTCAGATTTGTAGTCAGTCAAAATTTAATCAGTCTCCAATTTTCAGTCTGTCCTCATAATCATTTTCTTTTCTCCAATTATTTATCATATTTTACTGAAGCTTCAGGAATTTTCCAATTTTTTTATTTATTTATTTTTTTTTATTTGTCATGTTATAATTTAATTAATTTTAAACTCTAGTCTTCAGGAACCTGTTTTAAATAACTTGTGCACATTTAAAAAGAGATATCTCAAATTTATATTAGGATCTAGCAATAACCAATAATTTCCTGTTGTCTGGTACCAGTTTTTAACCTAGCGCTTATTTCAGACCTACACACCATGTGTTTAACTTTCAACACGCCATCTATACCGTACTTCCTCTTCCATTTAGTCAGGTACATTACGTTTCCTGGCTCCATCTGACACATAAACTTTCCATCCCCTTTAAGCCTTTTCTCCTTCATGTGTGCTTTTTTATACTTTCCCATTATTTAAATCACTTGCAATTTTAGCTTGAAAATTTTGGTATTTTGTGCTTTCTCAGAGAAAGTGCTGTAAATCAGCGCTCAGTGCCTTCTGAAAAACAGGCTTCTACTTGGAGCCTAGCTTCCAAGCGGTTTTTCACTTTGGATCCTAATTCCGAAGGCAGAGAGTTTTACTCCCAGAGAGAGAAACACCATTCACTCCTTCATACACACACATCAACAAAGCAGCAGACAAAAACACCAATATCAACACAGCAATAACAAAACAGTATTACAACTTCCTATCTACGCGAGGACTTACTCTTAAAGAGTGTCCTGTAAATAAGGAGGCTCTAAAAGCCGTTCCTTTTGCCTTTAGTTGAAACTCAGTCAACTGGGACTCTAACCCTTTTTATAACTTCTTTAGTCAAGTTGGTATTTGACAAGGACTCAAACCTTCATTTAGTCAAACTAAAAGTTGACAAGGACTCAAACCTTCATTTAGTCAAATTGATATTTGACAAGGACTCAAACCTATTACGGAATTTAAGCTTCTAGCAGGACTCCGACATCCTTTTGTTACGGAACTTAAGCGACTGTATCTCGCAGGACTCCGCCGTCCTTTTGTTTTAAAATTCACCTACGTTTCTGTAGTTGTCTGGTTGTCCAGTCGGATCTCGTCACTCCGCCGTTGGCAGACAAAGTCGGACATGCGTAGCTGGCCCAGCGAAGAATTTGCTTCCTGGGTCTTTCTTTCCAGGTCCAGTTGACTCTGGCCGTGCACGGATTCAGCGCGTCTTCCTCTGCCTGGCAGCGGGGGAGGAGAGATCCCGGGTTTCGGCACCAAAATGATAGGTACTTTTTCCTATATACCTAAATAAAGAATCACAGACAACATAAATGAATTTTATGACAAAGCTTTTGCAAAAGGAGAAATCTCTGAAGCAGCTTCTCCAAGCTGTTTACAAAGAGAGTTCTGATTTCCTTTTACGCGAGCTCCTGTTTTATTGTCAAAGAAAAACAGTCAAAACAGTCAAAGGGGCAGAGGTCGTAAAAAGAACAGAGGTTGTAAACGTGTAGCCTAATCAACATGTAACCTAATCAACTAGAAAACTACTCAACTGCTCACATGAAGATAAACAGACATCCTGACCTCCACGTCAGAAAATACACATAAGGAAAGAGAACACTTTAATTAGACTGAATTTCACCTAAAGTAAAAACAAAATGATAATTCCGAAAATTCTCTAACAATCACAAGTCTACAATAGTAAGAATGTGGCCAACAAAGCAGAAGACAATTGATGACCTAAATAAATGTGGAAATTGTATATAAGGATTTACAGACTTCATAAAAATATATTGATGACAAGGTATTTTCATCAATTATTTTGTATATTTTGCAGTTCCACTGGAAGATTTTTTTGCCTTATAACATGGGGAAAAATGTCTTTCCACGGGTAGATTATTTTACTTTTAACTAGAACTTTTTTTTTATCAGTATCAAGGAATAAGTAACAAAACAAGCTTTTATGTCTTGCTGAAAGGTTACTTCTAAGTTAGACAGGCAAAAAACAATCACTAAGCAAGATTTAGTGATTTTGAATATTTTCCCTCTGCATATATTTAATGCAACTCGCTTCCTTATCTCAGGAAATGTCAACATTATTTCTATGTTAAAAACCATAATTGGTGCCACTCGTGAAAGAACCGCCACAGTAAGGAACTTAAAAATGAGAAAACATAATGTTTCTAGTCTATCTTTCCTCCAAGCTGCTCCTCAACATAAATATGTTGTGTCTTATCACTCATGTTGTTCATAAATGCAAAAGCAAAAAGTACATGCAAAAAAAAACCTGTGAATTGCCTCTTAAGTTTATCAAGAACATTGTTTCTCCACAGAGAGGCCCTGCTGGCAGAAATGGGTGTGGCGATACGAGAAGATGGCGGCACCGTTGGTGTGTTCTCTCCTAAAAAGGTAAAAAAAAACAAAAAACAATAAAGTAAAAATCAATTGCATTATGTTGCATGTCTCCAAGCAGTCTTTAAAATGAAACATTTATCTATAAAATTAATCAACAAATTGCTTGCTTATTTGCCCCGAAGCCCTCTGATTGCCCCAGAAAGCCCCAGCCTGTGTTTATAGACACAGTTGGTCTGTTTTCCCCTAACGAGGTTTGTCGCTCTGTGGTGTGTCTTTCCACTGAGTGCTGTGAGGTTCTCTTTAAGAGGAGTGTGGCGTAGGCATGTCAGATGAGACTTTTGTTTCCTTGATCTACTTAATTACACTTCAAACACTTCCTCACTGCATTGACGGCACGGATGGGCGTAAACATGGAGGAATATATAATGGTTGTGTCCCCATTTCGGTGATTTATGAACCGTTCGCCTTCCTATGTACATACAACTCAACGGTAAACACCCACATTTAAATGCTGCGGGAAGTGAATTTCCTGCATGGCGTTTAACCACTATTGATGCTTTTCCATTCGTCTTCCACACGGATGCTAAATTATTTCACTAGCAAAGGTTGCTTGTCACTAAATGAGTCATTCTTCTTGGTCAGACGCCTCATTTGGTGAACCTCAATGAGGATCCTTTGATGTCTGAGTGTCTGCTGTACTACATTAAAGAGGGAATCACCAGGTCAGATGATCACAAATGTATATATTTTTTCCCCATCTGGAAGTGTTATATTGTATTGAAAAGTTGAAGTTGGAATATATCCTGTTGCTTTCTAGGGTGGGCCGTTTGGACGCCAGCAGCCGTCAAGACATCGTCCTCAGCGGCCATTTTATCCAGGATGAGCACTGCACCTTTACGAGATGCGCTGGCCCATCAGGGGAAAGTGAGCAGATGGTTCTAGCGCAATGGGCTCAACCATCATCACTACTGCTGTAATATCAAATCTCTCTCTGTTACTAAGCAGCAGTCGTCCTAGAGCCCTGCGAAGGAGCCGAGACTTACGTCAATGGAAAGAGAGTGACAGAAGCAACAGTTCTGAAGTCAGGTCAGAATACCAAGTCGCCTAATGTCATCTTTGTGCAAACATGAGTCATTTTACTTGGTTTTTCTGATACGAGCTTCCGTTCCTTAAAGGAAATCGCATCATCCTGGGGAAAAGCCACGTGTTCCGGTTCAACCACCCTGAGCAGGCTAGAGCTGAAAGGGAGCGGACCCCCTGCGCTGAGACCCCTGCAGAGCCTGTTGACTGGGCTTTTGCCCAGAGAGAGCTGTTGGAGAAGCAGGGCATTGACATGAAACAAGAAATGGAACAGAGGTATAAAAAAAACCCCAAAAACCTCAGCTTGGATGGAAAATACGCCTATTTAAATTGAACCTTTTGCTGATTTTCTCACCTTACTTTGTGATAGACTAACACAGAGTAGTGCATGATTATGACCTAAAAGGGGAAAAAAATGTTTCTTTAAGCCATTCACAATCACAAATTTGAAAACTGGTTCAACAAAATGGTTTTTTGTAAAACCACATTTTGCTTTAATTATCCTGTCGGAAGAGTCTGTAGATCTCTAGAGTACCATGTTCCTCTTGGCTGCTTCTCTGAATAATTGTCTCCAAACAAATATGAAAACCATGTATCATTCTCCTTCCACTTCACAATCATGCAATACTTTGTTTTGTCACATTAAATCTCTCTAAAATAGAGCTTTTCAGTTGTAAAGTGATCAAACCATCAATGAGTATCGATACTTTTTCACAACACTAAGGTGGAAACTGAAGTATTAGAGCTGATGAGCTTATTTTGTTTTTTCCAAGCTTTTCTTAATATAACTGAACATGAAAAAATAGAAAAGTAGAAGGTGTGGTGTACATATAAGACTTGTAAATAACTCAAATTACAGTAAAACTTGTCTAGAGAGTCTCAAAAATTCTGGACATTTTACCTCAATTAATTTTTCTCTTTATCCCAGATCTTTTCAAATCTTGCAAACGGGAATTTACCTGAAAAACTAATTCTTTTCATCCTGTATAGACCATAATCTGATGCCAGTCATAAAGGGATGGAACTTATTTGCATAGCTATTTCTTTGTGATAAGTTTTTGGGCTGCTAAGCTTAAAATACTATTACAGATTACAGATTAATTACAGATGACTGCATCCTCTTTTTTTTTAACGCACTGGTATAAAAATAGAAGGCTTCATCGGTTTGGTTTGGTGTGTCGCCTCCATCCAACCTGTTTTGACTGCATCTATTTCTGTCCTCAGGCTTCAGGAGCTGGAGGATCAGTACCGCAAAGAAAGAGAAGAAGTCAACAATCTTCTAGAGCAGCAAAGACTGGTAGGGAAACTGGCACATTTTGTAGTTTTACAAGAGTTTGTTCAGAGGACTTTCTAGTTTCCTACTGATAGTTTGTACAAAGGGCTACACCAATAACTACACAAAGATGTCAGGTATTGGAGCTAATGCATTGCAATCTGTTTTAGTCCTTTAATTTACTGATTATCATTTTTTTGTGTAGGATTATGAGAGCAAACTTGAGGCTTTACAGAAGCAGGTGGACCGTTGTTACCCAGAAGCCCCTGAAGAAGAGGAGGAACCAGAAGAGGAAGGTGAAGATGATGTCTGGGTTCAAATGTTGTCTCTCTGTCGTTAATGCATCTTGACCACATGAGTTCCCTTTTATTTTTTCTTTTCTGAATTAACAGTTCAGTGGACGGAGAAGGAGAGAGAGCTGGCTGTGTGGGGCTTCAGGAAGTGGAGGTGCTACCAGTTCACCTCGCTGCGTGACCTGCTGTGGGGAAATGCCATCTTTCTTAAAGAAGCCAATGCCATCAGTGTAGAACTCAAAAAGAAGGTGCAGCATGTTAATTTGACTCATTAAATATATAACCCAGGGGTGTCAAACTGCAGTCCTCGAGGGCCGCTGTCCTGCAACTTTTAGATGTGCCTCCGCTGCACCACACCTGAATAGAATAATTAGGTCATTAGCAAGGCTTTGGAGAACTGGTCTACACAAGGAGGAGGTAATTAAGCCATTTCATTCCAGTGTTTTGTACCTGTGGCACATCTAAAAACTGCAGGACAGCGGCCCTTGAGGACTGGAGCTTGACACCCCTGATATAACCTCTATGCTGTCTGTTGCCTAACGGCTGCTTCTTGTTCCCCTGCAGGTCCAGTTCCAGTTTGTGTTGCTCACAGACACTCTCTACTCCCCACTTCCTCCTGACCTGTTGCCCCCAGAGGCGACTGAAGACAGAGAAAGTAGACATTTTCCTCGTACTATTGTGGCTGTGGAAGTGCAAGATCAGAAGAATGGAGCAACTCACTTCTGGACATTAGAAAAATTAAGGTAGGCTGTCTTTGTCTAAATGAACCTGCCAGTGTATTGGGTTTTTTTTTAATTTCTCATGGGTTCTTAAGTTCTGATTTGATTTCTGTTTTTATTTTTGATTAGATCATCATGTTCCTGTTTTTCTTTGGTTCAGTTCTTTCCTAGTTACTCTAGTTTAATTAGGTTTCTTATGTTATTGTTTAGTGTTGGATTCCTTTCCCAGTTTTTGATGTACTCTTCCTCCCCCCTTGCTGCCACTCTCTCTCTCACCTCCATTTACTAACCAGCCCAGGTCCTTTGTTTAAGCATTCACTCTCCCAGTTCTTATGTCTCTCTTCCTCTCACTTCTTGCTCCACTCCCTCACCCACTTCAACATTAACACAACATGACAAAAAACGGCCACTGGCTAAACACTATCTTACACCACTGATGAAAGGTAGTAAAATTAATTTCATACTTTTTACTCTTCAATATCTATTCAGTATCTATTTCTTAGGGTGCATTCACACCAGCCCTAATTTGTTCACTTTAGTTGAACTGTAGTTTGTTTGCCTAGAAAGTCCAGTTTATATTCGTAGGTGTGAATGCGCAACCAAACTCTGACACGAACCAAAAAAGTGAACTTTGGTCCACCTAAAAACCCCAGGTCTCTTTGCGGTTCGAATGTATATGTGGATGCAGTCTAAAGTGCAAGGCATACTGGATAAAAACAAACATTCCGGTATAGCACTAGAAGGCAAAAATGGCTCGTGGTCTTCTACCAAAAACAAAAGACAAGATTTTAGTGGGGTGCCACTAAAATCTGACAACACTCGATTTTTGTTTACATTTTGCTAAGAAGGAAGTTGTGCTCGGTGTGTTCTTCAGAGGTTTTTGTGTCATTTTCTTCAGTGGTTCTTGGTGCAGCGCCACCGCAGGCAAGGAGGGGAACTAGTTTTTTTTTCTTTTCAAAGGGATTGGTTCATTTGACACAATACAGTGAAATTGTTGCAAATGTTGCAGGTTTCATCCGCAATGGAACTGAGTCCACCGGACTATCAGCTGTGAAAACATCCTTACTCTGCGTTTCCTCTTCCTGCAGGCAAAGGCTTGACCTCATGCGAGAGATGTATGACCGTGCTGCTGATGTACCCAATAATACCACAGAGGAGAGTGAAAGTGTCATGACAAGAGGCGACCCTTTCTACGATCGCTTCCCATGGTTCCGCTTGGTTGGCAGGTAAACGCCAAACATCATCCACTTCATACTGGAAGAGATACAGGACAGGGTTTCTCATTATCTTGTTGCAACAATTGTTGGCCACGTTTGTTTACTAAGACCACTGAACAAGGATGGCTTCTGTCATTCTGTCTACTGTTTGAGTTGACCAGTATCGTTTATTTTTTATGTTTTATTGGTCATTAATAACAATGAAGTAATAAACGGGAATTAATTTTGAGTACCACATGGCATTTTTGAGTTGTATCTCTTGCTCATGGTCTAACAGGGGGGTTTCAAGACCTTTTCATGCCATGGCCTCCTAGGCAGTGTTAACTTTTGGGTTCAAACCAGCAGACAATACTGCAAAATACCTGAAGTAAAATCATGGTCTAGAATTGTTTCCCCCCACCCCCTCACTTTTATTGATTTGCTTACATAAATGCTGTCTTATACCTTCTGATTCTAGTTGGCCCTGAGTTTTCTTGAGCATTTTTTGCAGCAGTTGTTCTGCGCAGCAGGGCTGCTGGACACTTCCTTCAGGGTTTCTTGTCAGAAATGTTTCCATTTTCCGCTTGCTTTGCTAGCTTGTGGAGCAAAGCATCTTGGTAAATCTGACTGGCAGCCAATCAGAAAGATGAGCACTACAAATAACATTTCAATCTATTATGTTAGATTTTGTATAAATGATTGAAAACCAGATTAACCCACCTCCGTGCCCAAACAAAATTGCTGTCAAATATTTTTGCTGCCTTTTGTGCAGCAAAAATTTTTGTCGTGCTGGTATCAGTTTTAAGATGCTAATAAAAGTTTCTGGAGATCATAGAAGGTCAACCAGCCCCTCCCACATTTCTGAAATCAAGCAAATTTGGTGGCAGTCAATTATGTTACGTTTGTTATGTTTGGGCTGCTAAAATTTTCCTCCTCAAACATGCCACTAACATTGAACACCAATTTGATTTGGGTAATGTTGAGTGGCTGGTTGAACTTTTAACATTTAAACTTTCAAAATAAAAAAGCACAGACCAGTAAAAATGTAGCACAGCTGATTAACACCAAATTTGTTTGATTTGATGAAGGGGGTGTGGCTGGGGCGGGGCAACTTCACCGTGGCCTTCACTTTGAAAACAAAAAAAAGGTCTAACCCAAGAAAATCTTACTACGCAGACACACACGTCCTTTGCCCCCTATTTAGTTTACTGCTGGGAAACTCTTTTCCCATGTCTCTTCTATGTCTCAGCATTTAGTCTCAATCTGGGAAAGGTTCCCTCCTGTCCATATGTATTCCAATGTGTGCTTTCTATCTAACTCTACTAACCTAGTTCCCATGTTTCTGGCTGCACCAGAAATCCCATTTTCAACACGTGCATGAGCGAGCGCATGAGTGACCCCACTCCATCCCCGACCCTTTCCACCTCTGAAATTACTGAGCTGGCTGACTCGCAGAGGGAGGGTCGAGGAGAGGAGGAGGAATTGGAGGAGTTGGACGACCTGGATGATGATATCTTTTTGGACGACCCGTGCTCCGAGCTCGGGCCAGAGGAGGATGATGATGATGATGATGATGATGTTGGAGGGCTCTGCCGAGGCTCCAGCGAAGGCCTGGACCCCTTTTACGACCGCTCTCCATTATTCAGTGTAGTGGGAAGGTTGGTGAGGTTTCAGGAGCATGCTGGCGGAGGAAACTAGCTCTTTCACACTGAGACACTGGGTTTTGTTCCTCCGATTTGCATTGTGAGAAATGAAGCGCACATTTAAGAAAGCTTTATCCACAATAAGGATGTTTAATGGGTAGTTTGCGTTTTACATTGGAGCATCAAATCATCAATCTGAATTTCTCTTAGTCTGCATATTTTGCTGTAATTTCGCTCCCCAGGTATGAGAGGCAAGCTGCATCTTTGATGTCAACATAGAGGTGACTCATTTAAAACAATCACACTGCAAAAACACAAAATTTTACCAAGTATTTTTGTTTTGTTTCTAGTTAAAATATTATAATGTATTTGAAATAATACAAAACTAACTTATTAATAACTTTTGAGTAAGTTATAGGAGCTTATTCTTGGTACATAAGCTCTTAAAATTGATGAAAACGTTTTAGTTTCATATGCAGATTATTTAATTTGAACAAGACATTTTCCTATGTTATAAGTGAACTCTGAGAGCAAGAATCTTTTTCATCAATGCTAAGGAATTATTGACTCTAAACAAGCTACTATAGCTTGCTGAAAAGTGGCGTTTAAATTACTTTTGTCTTATTTCAAGTGTAATAAGACTTTTTCTCTAGAAACTAGACCGCAAATTTTGGTAAGATTTTATGCTTTTGCAGTTCAGTGCTTCATGACTGGTGTTTTTCTTTGCTCACTTTTTTTAACACCTCCTGATTGTTTACCGTTCACAGGTAAACAAGCTTTTGAATATATTTTTTATGTTATTATTATTATGTTCTGGTCTTAGTTTTAATTGTTCTAGTCTTTCTGAAATTGGAACCAGAAATATTTGCAAATCTCTCTTCACACTGAACATATGAAGCTACTCCTGAATAGACAGTTTCTGGTTTCAATATTTTATATGCATCTACATTTTTATGCTCTTATTATCTTCTTTTTTTTTTTTTTGCTTTGTTGCTTCTTTGTGAAATAAAATATTTTAATACTTCTGGAAACAGGTTTTTAAACTAAAACCAAGGTTACTTTAGTTGAGGGAATATTGTCAAATGACTAATTGAAGTGTGTTCATCTTACAAGCTGTTATGTGAAAAAAGTCACGTATAGCAAGACATTTTCCAATGTTATAAGAAAAATAATCTCCCAGTGGAAGTAGTACATTTTCATCAATATTGAGGAATTATTGACTTAAAATGAGCTCCTCTATCTTGCTGAAGTATTTTAGTATTCAGCAAGAAGTTCTATAATAACTGATGGTATTATATTTCTTATTTCAAGTGTACTAAGATATTTGCACTAGAAACGAGACCAAATGTACTTGGTAAGATTTTGTATTTTTGGAGTGAAAAGCGTAAAAACCAGCAGACGCCTTGAAGCACTGTGCTGCTAAATAAAACACTGAGGTTTGTGCCAGAAGCATGAATGTGAATGACTTACCGAAGAAGCTGAGTCATGGGGATTATTAAGGACTGATCTGATTAGCATTACAAAGGGATCTACAGCGAATTGTTCTGTTCCTGTTGGAAGTGATTAATTTGAGCGAGCCACGTTATATGAGCAAGAAACACTCCAAAATTTCAAGATGAAAGAGCTGGTTTCTACTGCAGCTGTCTCTTTTAGGCATGCCAGAGCACACGTTTTTAGTTTGACCTTTTCTTTTCGGCAACTTTAACTTGAACACATCGAACGATGAACTCATATTTTGTACAAAACACCACTTTTACTTTTGCCCAGGTGCACTTTGATTTTGGATGTCATTCGTTGTTTTTTTTTGTTTTTTTGGGTGTAGCAAATTATTTATCAAGCTGTTGGCAGTTTTTATTCAAGCCAAGTCATGTTGCGTTCTGTTCCATTTGCTTTTGATTCCTTTGAGTCGACACCTGGAAAGCATTTTTGTTTATTTATTTATTTTTGTCCTGAGCATGCCTTATTTGCACCTCACCAATCTTGTCATGAGTCTCCACCCCTAAGTGTCTACCCACCCCTGCACCCCCCAAACCTCTGGCTTGTGGAAAATCTGACCTTTAACTCATAGATCTGATATTGTACTTTGAAACAACCTTTAAAAACATTTATACTCTTGAGGAATTTGACCCGTAAATTATTTGACATGCGGTGCCTTTCAAAAGTATTCATACCTCTTGAACCTTTTCACATTTTATTTAGCTAACTAAAAAGAAAATGAAATCAAATTGTGTTTAAGTAGATTTAATGTGACAGAACTAATAGTAAACTGGAAGGAAATGTTTTTGTTTTTTTGTTTACCAATGTAATTTTAAACACAACAATTTCCTATCACAATAAAATTCCCCCAAAAATACATAAAAATGTTCAAAGATATCAATACTTTTATCAAGGTACTGTAATGCAGAGTGACTTAAGTGTCAACTCTGAGTATTTAAATCTTATTTTAAATCATAAATTAGCTTTGTGATTACATTTGACTTCTCTTAAATATACAAAATTAAATCTAAAATTGTAGAAAAAGCAAGGGGAAGCCCTTGCTTTCTGCAGTGAGTGCAAAACTCCTGATCATAAATTTGCTATATATTTACAAATCTAAAGTTACTCTTGCAAACGTGCTCCTAAGCCTCACCAAGGCTTCATTCGTATTAAAAGCAACAGGAATACTGCATGCAAGCCATAACCGTCTTAACATATTGGCTTATTAATAAAGGAAGAAACGCCCTTAATGCAGCAATAGTAAAGGGCAACCATGGCCATCGCAAGAGCAGTCCCAGCTTCTGTTTGGTTGCTTCGCAGCTCTGTGTTCTGTTGTCCTGCCCGGTGGAAATGTACTAAATGTCAACCGTCTCTTTCTCCTATCAAACGTCTGCTTGTGTTTTTAATGTTTTGCCTGTTTTTTTCCCCCCTTTTTTTTCTTTTAACTGCGCAGGGCTTTCGTCTATCTGAGCAACCTGCTGTACCCGGTTCCTCTGGTGCACCGCGTGGCCATCGTCAGCGAGAAAGGAGAGGTGAAGGGCTTCCTGCGCGTGGCCGTTCAGGCCATATCAGGTAAGGCCCAGACCCGCCGGGTTGCCGTCGCTCGCGTCTGTCGGCGTGAAGCGGCTGAAAAGACACGCTGGGTGCGACTTCTGGAGGGAATGAAGTGAAGGTGCTCTCTGTTTCCCTCCAGCCGATGAGGAAGCTCCCGACTACGGCTCCGGCGTGAGACAGTCTGGCACGGCCAAAATCTCTTTTGAGGATCAGCAGTATGAGAAGGTAAGGGAGGAAATAAATCCAATGTATGATGCCATTGTTTAGCTAACGTAACAATTATTCTGCTGGTTAATTGATTAATCAGATATTTTTCATAATATCCATATTAAATACATTAAAATATATTTTTTTTAAATAAGAAAAATTTTTCTGTTTGCATCTGCTACAATGATGCAGATGCATAATTGTAACAAATAATGCATATGCAGCTAAAAGTACTTTTAAACTCAACATGTGAAAAGTTTAATTCAGTTCACTTATGTAGCACAAGTTTAAAACAAATGCCTTCTAAAGGCACTTTACAAAAAATAACTTCATTTCAGTCACTCATGCATTCCAATTGATCCTACTTGCCAAATGGTGAAGTATGCTCAATGAATTATTCAAAGGAGACTGAAAAGTTTCTGTGTAAGGAAACTAAATAGAAACTCATGAAGCTTTTTCTGTTGGACTTGGCAATACATATCTGTTAATTATTTTTTGGATTAACCGATTAGAAAGCCCAAATCCTTTTTTTTTGTATAGAATCTGAACCAGGTGAAGCTTAAACTATGCAACTTGAGGAATTTGGGGTCGAACATATTTAGAGACAAAGACGAATTTCTTGATCGTAAATGCAAAATGTTTGTTTTTTGAACAGTTTTGGCTTAATTTTTAGATCGTATACTCTTGTTAATGATTAATTGAATACTAAATTAGTTGACAATTATTTCAATAAGTGACTAATCATGATGAATCAAATAAATAATTTCAGCCCTAGATACATTTCAATGACTTGTATAAGTATTCACAAACCTTGACCTTATTCACTTGTTGCTGCTGCAGATGCATGTCTGTAAATGGGATTTCATGTGACAGAGCAACACAAACTAATGTCTAATGGTGAAGTGAAAGGAAAGCAATACGTGACTTTCACAGTATTCCCCCCCAAAAAGTACAATCTGCCTTTGTGTTTACCCCTCTTTTATTGTAATACCCTAAATAGAAACAAAATCAACCAGTTGAACAACCAGTTATTACTCTTCACATGAGTAATATTGGGACATTTGAACAAAGAGCAGTGATGCTTTTTAAAAGCTGTGTCCTCACTGACTGCTGTGTCTTGGACCTCGCATGTTCAGTTCCAGTCAGAGTCGTGCTCTGTCGGAGTTGGACTGAGCCGCACAGGGGTTTCTCAGGAAGAGCTTCGGATCGTGGAAGGGGAAGGCCAAAATGCTGAAACGAGCCCGTCAGCAGATGAGGTCAACAACAACACATGTGCGGGTAACCATGTCTTATGAGTGAATGGATAGCTCATTCCTCTGGGTGCTTGTGAGTGATGTTTTCCTTTGCTTATGAGAGGAATACTGGAGCCGCTGTTTCCAAAGCTTTCAGAGGATCTAAACTAAACCTAAAGAGTTTAATTTAAGCCGATGTCCATTTTTTATTTTTTTTTCTATTCACATCAGCTGGAGCAGACGAGTTGGAGAACCCAGCGAAGGCGGGTCCGGATGCAGCTTTAGATGCGACTTTGGAGCACCTGAAAATCGGAAACATTTTTACCTTCAGGGTGACCGTCCTGCAGGCCTCCAGCATTTCTGCTGAATATGCCGACGTCTTCTGTCAGTTTAAGTAAGTCAGTGTCCATCCAAAGTAAATACCCTAATTAGTCTTTATTCCTCCTTTGTTTCTTTTTCACTTGTTTCCATCTTTCTTTCAGTTTCATCCATCGGCACGATGAGGCCTTCTCTACAGAGCCGCTGAAAAACACCGGCCACGGGCCTCCTCTTGGCTTCTACCACGTGCAGAATGTAAGGGACAAATCATGAACTAACACTATTTTCTGGTTTTATTACAATCACATATGGCACATTGCTTGTTTTTTGTTTTGTGTAGATTGCTGTTGAAGTGACCAAGTCCTTTGTGGACTACATAAAGACTCAACCGATCGTCTTTGAGGTGTTTGGACACTACCAGAGACAACCTTTCCTTCCTCTGTGTAAAGATGTCATCAGGTGAGACGCCTGGCCAATAAGTTGTACACACAGAGTTCATACAGGTGCTTGGAAAGAGCTTCTTTTCTGGGCAAAGTTCTTGAAAATGCTTGGTCTTCAAACTGCACAGTTTTGTAATAAAGTGCAATCTAACTTTTAATGAAGATAAAATCCAAAAAACATTACTTGCAGTTTAAGCTTGATATTTTTAAACACCAAATACGAAGATGCAAACATATTTTTAAATCACCATCTAATGTTGAATCCGACCAAACTTTTCTTGTTTTAGATTAGTTAGAATTATTCAAATTAATTCTACTTGTTAAATGCCAGAGAATGCAGTGACAACATTTTTTTTTAGAGATTTTTTTGTGACATTATTTATATATTCTGTTTAAGCATTTCATTTGAGCAGGGAATTCATTTCCCTGAACATGATTTGTTTGGATTGTTTCTTCAATGTTATGAGTATTGTTTATTTCTAATGGCACATTGACATTACTGATCTGTGTGATGAAATAAAGGTTGGCTTATATTTTAGATGTTAATTAAACATTATTTATATTGTGGGATTTGTTTTGTGAAATCAGTGTTTTGTCCTCGAACCAGTCAGGTGGATAGGTTGTGTGAGAGAGACATTTCAAATCCTAAAATTTTTCTCTATTTTAGTTTACCTAGAATACTCTAACAAGACTATTACTAACTGTAATAAATGATGTCATATAATGAATTGAAACTTGATTTGTTAGTGCATTTTTGTTGTTTTATCTCCAAATGCAATGGTGGAAAAGTTTGAAAACTTGCCTTGAAAATACAGATGTATAGAAAATGCGAGTCTGATTTTCTATTTACATGCGACTTTATTGTTCCATCCAGTCCGCTTCACGCATGCAAAAGGCAGTTTCCACAAGTGATGCCTCTTTCCAAACCAGGTACGAAACTCCCAGCTGTTGTTGCTAGTCAGTTGTTTGTTATATTATGTTGCTTTTGCATCTGTTGTATGTCGTTCGTTTGCAAGTCGTGTCATCTTAGCTTCATGTTGTTGGGTGTGAGCAGTGGACTCTGACGACTCGTCCAATCGGGAGAAGTCCCTGGACCTGATCCGATACCTGGTCCCTGAAGTGTTCAATGGGGCACTGGTGGACTCGCTGTCGGGCCACGCCCTGTCCGCTGCTGGCTTGGCCGCTTCCTTCTTGCTGGAAGCAAACGAGCGAGCTCAGCTGCCAGCCCCGCCCGTCTCTATCTGTTCAGTTATTAAAGCTCAAAAACCCGGTTGGTTCATGCTGTCGGATCCAACAGAATCCTGCAACTGGAACCTTTTTTTTTTTTTTTTTTTTTTTTCCCCCTCATATTAACAGGAATAATTTTACAGTAATAGTTTTTTTTTCTAATGACATTTAATTGTTTGTATAAATTCTGCTATTACATAAATATTTTTGGTAAATTGAAATATTAAAAGTGTTCCTGTTTTAGGATTCTGCATTTGGATTGGCTCTCTGGTGCTGTGTGTTTGTTAGCCTCTTTGGTGAACCCTTGCACTTCCTTATGTAAGCTTCTCTTCAACCTCATCGTACTGCCTTTTACCCTTAAGAGTACTGTCACTTTACTATGTAGAGGCATGGTTATGATATTGCATATTCTGCTTTTCAGATATAAAGTAGAACTGGAGTTCCTCTGTGGAATTTCAAATCTCACAGCAATGTGAAATTGTTGAAAATACAGACGTGTTGGCTTCCTCCTGATTACACCTGATTAGTTGAATTTTGATGGCAACTGGTTCCTCTGGATTTTACTTTTGGGTGAAGTGATGTGAACATAAATGCACACACTTGTGCATGTGAACTTATTTTGAGTGAGTTTTTCAGGTTTAACTAAGTTAGAGAGACGCAGTCCGTTTCCAATCGGTCTGAATATTCAGCTCTTTTGGTAAAAGTTAAGGGAAAGGTCCAATTAATTCCCTTTGCCTTTAACACATTGGGAATGACCAAAGAGCATTATTACAAGTGGATTTATTAGCATTGAGCTATAAGTAAAAGCTATAAAGTTGCTTCTGAATATTTTTCTAGAAAAGGTGCTCTCTCTCGCTCTAAAACTGTACTTTCTTGCTGCACCGTATTTCCTTTCATCTGCCCGTTCTCTCTCCTTCGTAGGCTAGCTTATAGCTGTGTGTTCTCACTTCACCATGCTTTTTCTCACTTAACATTTTGAAACATGTTTCGACTTAGTGCCTGCCACCAAGCTGAAGGCGATGGCGCGTCCCCAGGCGGGTCCCCGCCACTGTAGATACGATCTGATGGTGTTCTTTGAGATCTGCGAGCTTGAGGCCAATGGAGAGTGAGTCTGGCAGATATTTGGAATAGAAATATTTGGCTAGGATTTATTGTCCACTAATTCTTGTTTATAATTTTGGTTTATCCAAGTTACATCCCTGCAGTTGTAGACCACAGAGGAGGCTTGCCATGCCAGGGTACATTCCTACTGCACCAGGTGTGGTCGCACCGCGAGAAAATAGAAATACTTGCATATATTCAAAGGAAACAAAGGCCTGTTGAACAAAACCATGAATCCCTTCGTTCTGTGCTTTACTCCAGGGCCTCCAGAGGAGAATAGCTGTCACCATCGTGCACGAGTCTGTTGGAGACATAGAGTGGAACGACGTCCGAGAGCTAGTTGTGGGTAAGTTTAGCTTCCAGGTTTCTTTAACCTTAAGCAGTTCATCAAGAATGTGGAGGAACCGTTCTCACAAATACATTTGTGCTTTGTCAGGGCGTTTACGCAACACTCTGGAAGCCGACGAGACCGTCATCGACCCAAACATACTCTCACTTAACATCTTATCTGCTGGTTATGTCAAGCCCCTGCAGGATGACAGGTATGTGTAGCTAGAGACCTTAAGCACACAAAAATCACCTTTGAAGAGCAAAATGTCTACTAAAGCTGCAAAACAGATAATGCCTGATATATAGCATCACTGCACTTTGGCTGAACCTGGAAATTACTGTACTTTACGATGTTTTTGTTTTTGTTTGAACTTCTCTTAAACTGCTCATGCAGCTTACGCACTGCAGTAAGTCACAGAGCATTGCATGTCCAAAACAGAACCACGGCACAAAAAAAAGTTTATTATTCTGTCTGCATGAGTTAACTTGCATTACCACAGATTTAAAAAAAAGACTAAACCTTCAGCCTCAGTAGAAAAAGTAGAGAGGATTACCCTGAACCAAACTGGCTGTGTGACCCTCCCTGGTGTTGAATTGTGCCTCATCATTGCACCTACATGTAGCGCCTCTCTGTGTTTGTCAGGTTTTCAGTTGTGTCTCGGCGACCCGCCAGAACCACACACTGTAAAAAGCTCAGGCGGGCTCTTAGAACTACAGGAGGTTCAAACTCCACTCGTTCATGTTTAGCTTACAGAAAAATGCCAACCCGTGAAATAAACAAAATCAAACTGACCAATCAGATTTAGGCTTTGGCGTGCCCCACCTCACCAACTTAAAACTCTGAACTAAGAACGTCGGATCACATAATAGGAACTAACCATAGCTGTCCTTACTGATTACTAACATTAATATGATCAGGCAGCATGTAATCATATTTACATATATGAATTATTATAAAGGCCGAGCCAAGAATGTTTACATCTGGCTGTATCAAATAAGCAGCCCTTCATGTTGCTCTGTACCCGTGAAGTAGCTCTCAGTCTCACAAAGGTTGGTGACCCCTGATCTAAAGAGTGCCCACAGTGAGAGTTTGACCCTTTTCGATGCATCTTTACTATGATAAACGCAGGAACTGTCGGCATTAAAAATTATCTGAATAAAGTAAAGATTTTAACACGATGAGAAGCAAAAAGCTCCAGAGCTGTGTTTACATCTGTCACAATGTGAAATAATTATTTTTTTTACATTAACAAATAACTAACCTTGTTAGTGGATCAGATAAATCTTAAATTATACACCTTTAAAAAAAAAAAAAAAAGCAAATATTACATGTTCAGAATTATTCTCTCTAGCAGAATATAGACCAAAGACACATTAGAGAAAGTTGTGATAGGAAAAATGGCTGACCTGTTTTTTATTTTTATTTTTTTACTTTTAAATAAATGTAATTTTTAACTCCTTAATTTCTCACCTTCCAAAAGAAAAGTAAAAAAAATAACGAAAAGTAAGAAATGCATATAAATAAAATAAAGTACTTTAAATGAGCAGTTTGGGTTGGAAGCAAAGTTCATCACAGTCCTTACCAGCACTTTTAGTTGTAGTCCTCAGGTTTGGTTTAATTTTGGTGATTTAAAACTGCACTTGAGATTCCACACGTTGTCTTGTTTGGATAAAAATCAAAGTACAAATGAATGCTAACATTTTCTCCCTTCAGTCCACTAACAGAATGTTCTTTTATTGTTTTTGCTTTTTTTGTTTTGCTCTGCAGACAGTTTCTTGATTCGGACATGCCTAGGTATATTATTTGCCTCCGTTTTCATGATCTTAAGTTACACCAACACCACATCTCTCTAACCTTCCTAACACCCTGCCATCTCTCTAGTCGGCCTGTGATTTGGTTCCCTACTCGCCTGCTCTCTCTCATGACTTCCAGCAGTTTATCTGTTCCCTTTTTGTTTCCTTCCGTTCATGAGGGGTGAAGGATGTGACCCTGCATGTTCCCAGGCCTCTTGCTCTTGCTGTGCTTGGATGTGTGTTTGGGCCGGTGTTGGATGTTAGCCTCTATGGAAGGACAGGGTCTGCATGGCTCTGCTCTGCTTTGCTTAACGTTCCTGGCTGTGTCTTTGCCGGAGGTGTCATGGGGCCAGCATCAAACTGTCTCAACATCAACTATTGCTCCAAGAAGCCTCTAACAGCACAAAGTCCAGCAAGCTTTCATAGCACCGCATTAGAAAATCTTTTTTCTGGTTGAGTCTAGATGCTAATTTACAGGTGCATCTCCTATAGAATAAATTATTCATTCAGTAAATATGTATACAAGTAAAATTCAAATATTACATTGATTCGTTAAAGAAGCAGTATGTTTTCCAAACACATAGTGCCATTTTATCTCAGTCAAGTAACTATGTTAACTTCAGTTGTTAAAAAATACTATTTGACAAATGTGACTTAAAAGAAATTTGACTTCATTACATCACTTCTATTAACCCTTTAACAATGTTTTTTACCAGCGATGGACTGAGAAGTTGCTGTATAACAAGCTCGGCAGACGTGCAGTTCCACTGGGTGTTTGCTAACTTCTGCTGACTAGTCTGAAGGAGCTGAGTGGGGGAGTTATGGGAGAAGAGCTGCTTTGTGAGGTGGAAGCTCTGAAGCTTAACTGCAGAAGTTTTGTACTTGAAGGCGGCACTAGGTCCAACCAGACGTTTTCTACAGGTGAATGGTTGCCATGGGAGATCCTTAAACGTGCATGAAAGAATCGAGGCAAAACTCCATGTATGTTAATGACGAAGGAATAACATTGTAGCATGATGTAAAACTCAAACGTAGGTTTTACATATTACTGCCCCTTTAAATACAGAGTGATATTTCAGGCATTTATTTTTGTACGTTTTTTTTATTTTGGGTAACTGCTGATTAAAATCAAAAATTCAGTTTATCAGTTTGTGGTTTGTGCCAGTGGCACAATAGGAAGTAGTTGATGGATGATGACGCCCCTTTTTTAATGACTTATCGCGTGAACAAACAGATTCACATGTGACTTTAATTGAGTTTCTTATTTAATAGAAACACTGCTATTGTAAAATTATGTTTTTTTCAATATTAATGTAATATTGACAAAGTTTTGTGCACATTTGTAATGGAAACACAGCAAACGTAAGGAATTAAATTGCATAACAGTTTATCCTTTTAGGTAATGTAGGGAAATAAATTACACTATGGGTGTTAGAATTTATTGAAGTACACTTTAGACGGAATCTGAGATATTCTCAAGCTCTTATGTTTTTAAAAAAAAATCTGTTTCTACAGGAGGACCCATCAGATCCAATAGGGGGCGGTAGAAACCCACTTTTAAAATTCTGTAGGAACCTGAGAAAAACTGTCTCTAGTTAATCCTGACATTGATGTCATAATTTGACATCTATAAAATTCTTTGGTTCGAGCACCACACAGACCTCAGAACCCAGAGCGTTTCCCATCACAGAATATAACAAGGACTCAAATCAACCACCAAGTAAATTCCTGTAAGATGGATCGCATCAATTCCAATACATCAATATAGCTATTCAAGCATAATCCTCTGAACCATTACCTCAGTAGCCCAAATTGCTGCAATGTTGTGGATATATTTAAATGCTTCTTGTTACCTCGAGGAAACTCTGCCAAACGCCAGAAACAAATGCTTCTTAAATGTTCCGCCAGCAAAATGACTTCAGCGCTGGCTCCTGCAATTTTTTTAGTGGGCAGTAAAAAGCAGAGCAGCATACGATGGAGAGGCGCGAAAAAGGAAATTGTTTGCTTGTAGTGTAAGCGGACAGCTTTTCTACTATTTGGATCGTCGCATGCATGCATCCGCACGTGCTCGTGCGCTAATTCCCGGCTGGAGAAGAAGGGGAATCTCTGCACTCGGTCACCTCCCTGCTGTGTCCGCAGCACGGAGCTGTCATTACTCCAGAACAGTGCGTGCCTGTTTGCTGTCTTCTGGGTGACACATTGTTCACTTCAACACAAGGTCATTTCAGTCCAAGTGTGGCCTAGGCTGAACATCTGAACCTCATGAAGAGCCTATTCAGCCGGCTTTTACGGCCTACAGCAAACACTGGTTTCCTTATACAATTCTTGCTTGGATAATCTTTTTTAGATTCACCGGGCCGCGGGCCAAAGCAGTTACAGCTTTCAGCGTGTGTGTGATTATTTCCCCTTGAGGTAGACGGGTAAATTTGTGTACATTAGCGTATGTAGTAAATCAGCCGCGCAAGCAGAAAGCGGCTATGTTGTTGCTTAGGGTCAAAATGGCCACCTCGGCGGTCGTCCGGGGTGACGGATCAGCAGTGTCCGTGGGATTCAAGGAGTTCTGGGGGGTTGTTATCTTGATGAGAAAGACAAACACCATCCCAGCCACACAACTGCAAAGCCTCGACATACTTCCTAACTCTTACTTTCTATTCTTTTGCTGATTTCTTCTTTCTCACAGCATTTCCCTGGGATTTGACCATAGGTATTTCACTGCCCTGTCCCCCATTTTCTCTGTCCTCCGCTCATTCCTTCCTGTCTCTATATGATCAAACCCATTACTGCTTTCAATTGTTTTTCTTTGGTGCTTTGCTCAAAGTCCATCATCTGATTGTGTTGCATGCAGAAACAACTGTCCTATGATGCATTATGATGACCTGGAGATGCTGTTTATACTGTCTGGATTTTTTTCTAAGATGGTTTTTATTCAATTAGTTATGATTGCTAGTTATGTCTTTGGTTTTTAAAGCAAAATTTCAGTGCATATTTTTTTCATATAAAATTCGTTTGTTCCTGAAATGTCTTTCTTTTTTCCATAATCCTTTGTTTATACACAGTAGACATTACAGACAGCATGTTTTTGGTAGAGATGCACCAATCAGAATAAAGGTTGCACTGCAAAAACCTGAAATCGAAGGGTTATTTTTTTTTGGTTTAGCTTCTAGTGCGGATATCTTGGTACACTTGAAATAAGACAAAAGTTACAAGTAACTTTAGTTATTCCTTAATATTGATGAAAAAAATCATTTATAGCTGAAACAATCTGTCTGCAAAAGACGTTTTCATCAATATAAAGGAATTAATTTTAAACAAGCTCCTATGTCTTGCTGAAACATTTACTGTAAGTTAGTATCGTCTTATTCAGTGTACTAAGGTATTTGCACTAGAAACTAGCCCAAAGTACTTGATAATATTTTGTGGTGTTGCAGTGTGGTTTCATCACTTTCTGTTAAATTAAAAACCAGTAGCCTTTTTTTTGCGTGGCATTTCCTTCAAAAATGACGGGAATCAGAAAGACAAATGTAAATAAAAATCATAACTATGTACAAGCCAGGAAAAATCCCTGATTGGTGCATTTCTGCTTTCTATTTGTGTATATATATATTAAAAAATGCCTGCTTTGACTGCTTATGTATTTGTCCTGGACCGTCTCAGGACGTTTTACCGCTTTGAGGCTGCTTGGGACAGCTCGATGCACAACTCTCTGCTCCTGAACCGAGTCACGCCGTACGGAGAGAAGATCTACATGACCCTCTCGGCCTACTTGGAGGTACAGCACAGAGCCCGCTTTTATAAGAGGCTAAGTAACACAGTCGTATCTTATGTGAGGCGTTGAGTTCCTCCGCAGAGAGAGCGGGGGGAAAAAAAGTTTTAAAAGCCCCCATCTTTTATCAACTGCAGATGGAGAACTGCACGCAGCCTGCGTACATAACCAAAGATATCTGTATGGTGTTTTACTCACGGGACACCAAGCTCTCGGCCTCTCGTTCAATCCGCAACCTTTTTGGTACGGGGAGCCTGAGAGCAGCGGATGGGTGAGATTAAAAGCTTGAAACTATAAAAGAGCCGGGGAGGTCTAGTATTCCATCCCCCCCACGCCTCATATGCAAGCTGAGCAGTAAAACGCAATCTCTGAGAATTCCTCTTTCTTTTTTAGAAACCGAGTAACTGGAGTTTATGAGGTCAGCTTGTGTCACCTTGCAGATGCTGGAAGTCCAGGTAAGAGTTAAGAAAAATGTCCGTGTGGCAGGAACACTCGGCTTAGGTTCAGTTCAGATATGAGTAACAGACCCTCCCGCCTCACACCAGGCATGCAGAGGAGACGCAGGCGAGTGCTGGACACCTCTGTGGCCTACGTCCGTGGAGAGGAGAACCTGGCTGGGTGGAGGCCACGCAGTGACAGCCTCATCCTGGAGCACCAGTGGGAGCTGGAGAAACTCAGTCTCCTCCAAGATGCAAGTGGCAATGTTACTTTTATATGTGCTTTCCCAAAAGTGAGAAGTAAGTTTTCTAATCTGAAAGATATAAAAAGACTGAACCCGTTCAGATCGTATTTTATCATATAACAACCACAAACTGGAACTGGACAATAAATCAATAACAATATACAGGGCTGGCTAAAGCCTTTTTGGGGCCTTAAGCAGGTTTTTATACCAACAGGTCAACACGAGATGCTTTATCATTCCTAGGCTACTCTATGTGTGTAACATGCCTGCTAGTGTTAGCATTATTTGTAATTAGCTAACAACATAAAAGTATTATTAAGGTTGTTGATTTTAGCCTTGCAGGACTAGCAAACTTTAAAAAAGTACTTGGATTTTGAAATGCAGAGTTTCAAAACACCAATTTTACACTAAACAAGGTAAGTTTAATATCTTAGATTTCCCCAACATTAACCTACTATATCTGTACCCACTATAAAAATAACATAGATAGTGTTTTTCCATTTGTAATATCATTTTGTTTGCATTATTTAGTGGTTGTTTTTTTTGTTTTTTGTTTTTTGTTTTTTGTCATGTTAGCTTTTTTCTCTCTGGGTCTCTTAGTAACCACTTAATTCAGCTCTGACAGTATATCCAGCATCTAATTGATGCTAGATTGGCAGCATCAACGGATTCACTCATTGGTTACCTAGCAACAACCTGTTGAGTGACTCCTGCAAGACGTGGAAAATCTCTATCTGTGCAAAGCTCATACAGATCTTCTGTCCAAATAAAAGTCAAATGTAAGACGGCAGCATTATATTAAAACAGCAGCATCGACGGTGACGGTTTCTGTCACTGGGATTTCTAAAAGTTACTGAGGAGTTTTTCTATCACTGTGCAGGTGTGACTGATGTTTCCTCCTCCTCAGGTGGAGAAAACCAAACATTTCCTCCTGCTGAGGGAGAAACTGGAGTCCATCCTGCTGATGGGCCAGGAGTCCCTTCAGTCCTGCGTCACCGAGGAGACCAGTGAGTCCACTGCAGTGGGCGAGGCAGACCCGGGGCCCGCCTTCAGCTCTGAGATAACCACCGACAGGCAGAGGGAGCTCGCTGCCAAGGTCAGCTGCCACGCTGCGCTCTCTGGATTGCCAACTATAGAATATTAACATTTCAAATATGGTTAAAATGCCCAGATTGTTTGGCGTCATATCTTAAGTGCTCCATTTATTTATTTATTTTTTGCCAGTGTTTGCGGCTGCTCACTCACTCCTTCAACAGAGAGTACAGCCATGTGTGTGTCAGCGCCAGTGAAAGCAAGGTAGAGTTTAAATGACGTCTCAAAGCTTTGATTGCTGTTTACCGATTGGTTTTAAACATCTGGACGCGTCTGTGTGTGTTTCAGATCTCTGAGATGTCTGTCACGTTGCCGAGAGACTCCTCCTCCATATCTGCTCTCAACACAATCACACCCTCCTCAACATGCCCTTCTTTGGTGGAGGGTTGCTATAACCCTGAGCTCAAGTTAGTCCCAACACTGGGGTTGTTTATGATTTTCCAGTTTATTTTTCTGTGTCCAACTCTGTGTTTTTGTTTGTTTTTTTTGTATTTTTTAACCTCAGACCTCCTCCGCCTCTGTCTCGTGCGGTCAGCCCCAGTCCTGAACCGCAGCAGGACGGAGCGGGCAAAAAGTCCATGAATGTAGGTTCTGACGTCAAACCTCGGACTCGAAAACTTATCCCTGACATACAGGAGATCAGAGTCAGGTCAGTCTCACTTATTTGACTTTTAACGTAGGGTTGGGCATTCATCACATCATTTATCGTTTATCATGGTGAATAGATTTATCGTTATGATAAATTCAAATTAATGATGCTTAAACCCCCAAAACTGTCGGGATTCTTATTTCCCTTTTTTTTTTTTCCCTCTACTGTTTGTTCAATGGAGGTATCAATAAATTTTGAAAATATGATTAAATGCAGCTACTGTGTGAAGTTTAGTGAAACAAATCACATTTCTTTATGCAACTGGGCTCATAAAGAAACACATTAAACATGGGAATGTTTTTGTGGGAGCGAACAAAATGCCACACAATACCATGATAAAACCTTGGGTTCCTATCGCTGCCCCACACACCCATGTAATAATTCATGTGTTTTTCAGCCCAGTCGTATCAAAGAAGGGCTACATCAACTTCCTGGAGCCGCACACCAACGGCTGGGTGAAGCGCTACGTGGTTGTGCGGCGGCCATACGTTTACATCTACAACTCTGAGCGAGACACGGTGGAGAGGGCCATTCTGAACCTGTCCTCCGCCCAGGTGGAGTACAGTGAGGACCAGCAGGCCATGCTGAAGGTCTGTGTGACACCAGCGGCTCCAGGAACACCACCTCTCTCTGCCACATCCATATATGCCGTAATAAACGTTTGTGCTTCTCTCAACAGACTCCAAATACGTTTGCGGTGTGCACAGAACATCGTGGAATATTACTTCAAGCCACTAATGACAAAGAAATGCATGACTGGCTCTATGCGTTCAACCCTCTTCTTGCTGGAACTATCAGGTAAGTTAAATTAGGAACTGTCGCATATCTGTTAAAACCTGCAGAAATTTTAATGATTATTCATTTCATTGTGGAACATGGAAGACTAACGGCTGGTAAAATGAAGGAAAACTCATAAGTCGTCCTTGTTTTGCCTCTCAGGTCAAAGCTGTCGAGAAGACGAGCTGGACAGATGAGGATTTAAGGAAAAAAAGATAGATGCAAAGACTACAATGTACATACTTCCCTGTTCTCCTCATTCCCATCTTGCTGAGGCTCGTTCCTACCATCACTGTCACCGGCAGCCACCTTCCCCCCTGCTCAGTCTCCGTTCCATTGTTCGTGTCCTCGCCGTCTGGTTTTTCCCGTCGGGCCTTAGCAACCCACGAAGAAACCTCTGGAAGAATCAGTCACCGTACTGTACCGGCATTATTTCACAGCTTGAGAACGGAGGAGGCAGCGGTTCCTCACGTCAGACTCCATTTGTTCGATAAACACGCTGTAGTCGTTGTCAGTGACGCATCAAGCCTTTCTCATTTATTACTTAAAATAAATAAAGCAAACAACACAGGGACATGTATTCTTTAATAATGCCTCCGCTACACTACTAGCTAAGCTCTCATCGCTACATTTGCATCAGTAAAATAGGAAACTATACAGGTTCCTCTCTGCTCTAGTTTACTGCTAAACATAAAGTCTCAACTAGTTTAACCTTAACGGCCAGAAAAATAAAAGCTGTAATAAAACTAACTCAAATTTCTTCAACATCAAACTTAAGCACACACAGCGGGGCAACAACATGGCACCTCCTCAAACTGCAGCCTGTGAATCCATAACATTTAGGGCATGAAGGTATTTTACGTCTACATGACAGACTCAAACATCACCACCTTCTTTTCCTCCCACTATGATTTCTTTCTCTCTCTCTGACTTGTTTGGAATGTGATATATTTAGATTTCTAACAGCCTAATTATTTATTTCCGCATGTATTTATTTACAAAGACGTTTATATTTCTAAAGTAGTACTCAGTGCAATTTCTGCACACGGCACTTTTTAATGAGTTCCTGAATTATTTGAATAATAAAAGCCTCCTCCCTACGGTTTCGCTTTTAAAGTAATCCAATAACGCGCTCGGTTTCTTTGTGCTGAAGAAAACTTGAAAAATACAACAGCCCTGAATGATTAGGATAGCTTAACCTTTGACCCACCTGATGTCCCTTGTAACGTTTTTGATATCAAGTCGGTCTTGTCGTCCCTCCTAAATCGGGAAAACAGCGGTTCCTCACAGCACATGACATGAAACTGGCTTTCTGAATGATGTGTGTATATTAAGTGTAGTGCCTCTCTTTTTTAAACATTCTGCACAGTTTGCCTCTGCACCGATTTCTTTAACCTCGCATCCTTCGCGCTGCTGTAATCATGTTCAGGAAACGTCTGCACGTCACTTGGATCACTTTGTGTTTTCTTTCATCTTTTTATTATATGCATTTGAGACAAAATGTTAAAATATTTGGAAGAGATTCAGCGTATCTCAGGACTGCCAGCTTGCACAGGGCTCCACTTCTTAACACGACATGCAAACTGTTTAAAATGCAACCCACCTGTAGCTTTAATTGCTTCGTTTCTACTCCGTTTTATTCCTTTGTTGTGTATTTTAACTGAGGTTTATCGTGTCCTAACACCACTCAGGTTGTGAGGTGTTCAGTGACTCTGGATTAGCATGCCTCAGGTCAGCCAGCCTACGGAGCATGCTCAGTTCGTCAACTGACTGCAAGGACGACATCTAAAAGCAGAAAACGGGTGCAACCATTATATTGCACACTCAGCGCAACGACATCGCATTTTTTAGGAGCGATTAGACAACTACAAACATGCTATCTTTTGCTCGTGTGTTTTCTATAGATGTGATTCCTCCAATACCCGATATGTTAACAGTCTTGTGTGACGTGGAAATATTTTGGCTCATTCGGTTGACTGATCTCCTCACCTGCACAACTGTTGGTAGTCGGAATAAATTAACAATTAGCTTGAATTGGCGTTCTAATCTCACGGCTCACCTTCCGAACGGAATCATTGTGCATTTTATCCACCTTCGTCCTGGGGTGAATGCTCTCCTGTTTGTACTTTACTCATAACTCTGCATCACGTTGTTTTATTACAGTCAACCTGTACGTAATTATTTCTGATTAATTTTCTTCTTGCTGACCTTTTTTTTTTTTTTTTTTTTTTTTTTTTTAAACCAACCAAAGTTTTGTTGGTGCACTCACTTAAAAGTTCACTCTGAATGTATAATAATAATATATAGGAATTCTTCTGCTTCGATGTTTTTATGAACCTTCTGCTTTCCGGTTGGGGTTCCTCACTGATTGTAAGGCGGTTTTCACCGGGGATGTACACGGAGGTTCTGAGACCCGCCATGTAATAATCTGTCTGCTTATGTGTGGGACGATGATGGTTCACTGTGGCCTAGTTAAACTTTTATGTCTTGTAATAAGTAATGCTCTTGGTTGCTTTGCCGTCGCCCTCCTAGTATCGGCATCTGCCCTCACCATCCTACTGCAGCAGCAGCCTTCACACACACACACACACACACCAATCTCTCTTTTCCAACCCTTCCCCCGTGAAGTAATCTCACATTCTTGTGCTTCCACATCTATTTTTTTATTTTTTTTTATTTTTTTTGCACCAATACATTCCATTGTTCTTCAAAGATTTTTGCATTGTATATAAACATGATTGCCGTGGACTGTGTATCATACGGTTGCACTCATTAAACTCCTAAATGGGCAGTAGTTCAGTCGGTGTCTGAGTGTTTGTTTGAGTTTCCTGTCAGATGTTTGTGTACACTGGACACATTGTCATATATTAAATAAATCTGGAAGTGATGCAACACTAAGCGATGACTCAGTTTTTCTTTGACAATGTGTAACTTTGGGTCTGGTTTAGTACTTTAGTTGGGGTCTCTTTAAACTAAACTGTACAACATTGTAGAATAATGATGTACAATTCACTTTTGGTTCGCCCGTCATGAAGAGTAACATGATGGTTTAAAACATTTTCAGTTATTTGACAATAGAAAAACAAAATTCATTATCAATGCAGGATGGAGTCGTATCGTCCACTTGTGTTACTGCACCTGACACGGTTACATTATCATCAAAGCCAATGGTGAAACCCTTGTTTTTTTTTTCAGTCTATTGTCTTCAAATGTTTCATTGGGATGCAACCAAACAAATGTGCCAGCGTTGTCTTTCTTGGCCAAAACAGATTCAGAATTTATCATGGAAAACCCGCTTTCATCGAGTCTTCCATGAGCTACGATTGTTTCTCTAGCCCACTGGAACCATTTGTTCTTCTGTCTAGAAATAAATCTCAGCCAAACATCAATCACTCCTGTTTTTTCCCCCATTCGTCTTCCACTGATTCCATTGCGCGTATTCTGTTTTCAAACCAGACTGCTTTGATGTCTTCACTTTTTACAACCTTATGACTTCGTTTGTACTTGGTCCAGATCTTAGATGCGGTTCTAAAACATCATTTGCAACATCATCTTGGATTTTATTCCCTCGAAGGAGTTGTTAATTTGTTTTTCGTTTACAATTATTTCTTACTATGTGCTGTCCTTAGCAACACTGGACAAACATTGTGGGTCTGGTTGTTTTAGGGTAGATTTACAAAAAGGAAAGAATGGGAAATTCCTCTTTGTTGCATATTGGGCATGTGTGTTTCTACTCAATAGCCAGACTAAATCTATTACTGGCAAGCAAAGCCTACTATTTCTGTGACTTGGAACATTATAACCAATAAATATTGCATCCTGAAATGATTTAGCAATGGAAATATTGTACCGTCTCAAAATAGAAACATACATACACTTAAAAATAATTCAACATAATTGCGTATGCATCCATGTCGACATGTCATTCAGCTGGCAGCTCTCTGTTATACCATTTTACTTAACCATTAAGAGATTCTGTTATTTTTGCTTAAATTAATTTGATGTGGAAATGCACAAATTACAACAATGTATCTTTTTGGATACATTAATGTATCCAAAAAGATACAATGTTGTAATTTGTGCATTTCCACATCAATGTATTTTTTGTTTCACAAAGTCTGAACTTTGTAGACAAAAAAATCCCCCGTCCCACTTCATTTTTATAATTTGAGTGACTACGTTGCTGTGTGTGTGCCAGGGTTTCTCTCTGACGTCATTTCATTTCAACACGTCATACAAATCGGGTGACGTGGTCTGTAATCCAGTGTTTGGACCTTCAAGTCAGCAGGTAAAAGATTTCGGAATTTTAAAATAATTTTTTTTTATTTATTTATTTAATATTCGAAGCTTAAACATGATAGTCGCATTGAAACTACTGCAGATTAGCTGGTTCAATACGGTATTATACAACTTTAAGATGTGGTAGTTGAAAGCAGCACAGTCAGTTCCATATAGTAGCTAGCTAGCTAATGATTCATAAAGCCGACAGTAAATCTACCTGGTGCATCTTCGGGAGACTTTGCAAGGTCAGACAAGACGTCGGAGTTCTGTCTCGGTTGTTAATGTCCAGGTTTGTCCCCGTTTGACAGCTCTCACTCGGATGCTCGGTAGTTAATCCTGACATTTAAAAGTTAGCTAAACTAGTTAGCTAAAGTTGCTATCAGTGCACTTATTTGATCATTTGCCAACTCCAGCTGATAGAAACAACTTAAGGTAAGTCATGTCATGTTCCAAAAAGTTTGGTTAGGACTTCCGTTTTCAGAATGAGCCGTAAATACGGGCGCAAAGAGCAGCAGTGTTTGGGTCGGAAACTAAAGTACAGACATGCTAAAGATAACTGTTTTCCCAGCTACAGTACACCACTGTTTTCTCTGAAGACAGCGCTTAGCTTCTAACCAAACAATGCTTAGTTTACGTCTGTCGCTGACATAACTATCGTAGTTAGCAATAGAAAAGCTTTCCGACACTTCGTTCTGCAACAGGATTAGCTCTGTAGGTTTCCAGAAACAGACTGTCTGGATGCTTTCCCTATGCTCTTCGGCTCATTATGCATCTCTGTTTTATCTGTTCTTTCTGCAGCATGGCGGAGAAATTAGCTGACCTGACCCTGGTGGTGGGTCACACCCACAACGACCACAATCTTCATCACAATCTAGACATGAACATAGAAAGGTCAGGAGGCTTTAGTTGTGTTTTCTGGATGCCTTGAATGAACTGCTTCAGTTGAATTATAACAAGGTGTTGCATTAGAGGAAGAAAAAAAAAACATGTTTTTAAAGTTATTGCATACAAACAATTCTGCAACTATCTGTAATTTTCCTTTCATTTCACAATTATGCACCGCTTTGTGTTGATCTTGTTTTACTAAAACCAAATAAAATGCACAGACGTTTGCAATTGTAAGGTGGTAAAAGTGTGAAAACTAGTATGTCTGTCACAATAACAAATTTTGAAGGACGATAAATTGTCCCAGAAGTTATTCCGATAAAAGTACCGTAATATAACTGTAATGGAGTAACAATGCAAGAATAGGTTTCTCAAAGATAAACTTGAAATTCTAATAAACATTTAACACAGACATTTTACATTTCCAAAATAAATAAACAAAATAACAGGAACAACAAATAAAATGGATTCTGAAGTCTCTGAAAACAAAATTAAGAAACGCTGCTCAGAAAAAGGCTGAGAGACCAAATCACCAGGCTGAAGAGTTTGGCCATCCAGTTTTTGGTAGAAAGAGAGAAAATAAAAATAAATCATGCAAGGCATTTAGATTTATTGCTTATTGCCACAGGCCTTTTTAACGGTTTTGAATACTTTTGCAAGGCAGTGTTTAACGGTTGTTAATCTGACAGGATCTACATGGATTATAATGCCACCACCCCGATGGAGCCGGAGGTGATTCAGGTCATTTCTGAAGCTCTCCATGAAGCCTGGGGAAACCCCAGTAGCAACTACATAACAGGTGTGAAATACCTTCTTTTTGGATCAAAACAGAAGCTTTATCTCATTGATAATGAGAAAAACAGTCAGAATCTTTTTTTGAATTCTTTTTTTTTTACTATAGTCTTGGCAATGTTGTTTTTCCAGGTGTCATGGCCAAAGCCATCATCAACCAGTCCAGGCAGAGCGTGGCTAGAATGGTTGGAGGTAAAGCAGAGGACATTGTTTTCACCTCAGGGGGAACGGAGGTAACGACTGTTGAAAACCATCGTCTCTCGCTCTCAGATCCGCTTTAAAGCAAACGATTTTTTTCCCGCAGGCCAACAACCTGGTGCTGCACACGGCCGTGGAGCACTTCAGGAAGAGCCGCGGCGCCGCGGAGCACGGCGAGGGCCGTCAGAACGGCTGCACCGGCCTGCCGCACATCATCACCTCCAACGTGGAGCACGACTCCATCCGGCTCACGGCCAAGCACCTGCAGGCGGCTGGAAAGGCAGGTGGGGGGATCACGTTTTCACCGGGATGTTTTTGTCTTTAATTACATTTTTTTTGAAGAGTCTGTCCTTCTGTCATTGAGGTAAATCTGCTTCTTGTTATTTTCCCTCATAGATGTAACATGTGTGCCCGTTTCCAAGGTGACAGCTCGCGTCGAGGTGGAGGATATCATCGCCGCCGTGCGCCCCAACACTTGCCTCGTCTCTGTCATGCTGGCTAACAATGAGACGGGAGTCGTCATGGTAACAGGAAGAGAAAGAACAAAAAAAAGAAAAAAAAGCGTCTTGGCCTGATCTTTCTTGTTCTGAAAACTATTTTCCAGTTGTAAAGACTTAGTGTTTGGATTGCCATAAAACCCATTCCTGTACGCTGAACGCCATTCGTCTTTTCAGCCAGTCCCAGAGATTTGCCAAAGAGTAAAATCCCTCAACAAGCAGCACGAGCGACTCAGGATCCTGCTGCACACAGATGCTGCCCAGGCACTGGGCAAAGTCCCAGTGGATGTCCAGGAACTGGGAGTGGATTACCTTACCATAGTTGGACACAAGGTCAGCAATTAGCTCCGCGTATAAAAAAATTCTGCCTAAACTCTTTCTAAAATGTGTTTATATAAATTATGCATATATAAACATTTCAGTTCTACGCCCCTCGTGCCGGGGCGTTGTACGTGAACGGGCCCGGAACAATGACGCCTCTGTATCCGATGCTGTTTGGAGGAGGACAGGAGAGGAACTACAGACCAGGGAACGCTGCGATATGTGTTGCCCAGCAAGAAAACTCTGAAATAAGATCAAAAATAAGAATTCTAAAGATCTAAAAATGACCTGTATTTTGTTTCTCCCCCGCCCGGTTCTTTCCTTGATGCTACAGCACGGAGAACACGCCGATGATAGCCGGCCTGGGAAAGGTTGTTTACGTTCAACGCTTTGTACATTGCGGATCACTAACGTTTAATGCGCTGCCTCTGTCAAACAGAAACTGTTTGTAACAGGACCCTTTTGTTTGTGTTTGTGTCAGGCTGCAGAGCTGGTGACCGCTAATCTCTCAAGTTATCAGAGTCATATGCTAATTATTAAAGCGTATCTGGAAGAACGACTGCAAGTAAGTGTTTCCCCTAATAGAGACGCTTTGGGTCTAATCACATTTACTTTCACTTTTTCTGCACGTGATATAAACCCAAGTTCTGTGCCTTTCTATTACTATCATTTGGAAAAAAAGGTTAAAAAATAAAAATAAAAAAAAGGCTTTGCTGATTCTTAATTGCAAAGGCGAGTTTTACAATCCAGAGGTTCATTCACAAATCAAAAGGCTTCAACTTGCTGCTCTGGAATCAGACAGTAGAATCAGTATGATGTGGATCAGTGATATGGAGGAAGTGCTTGGTGTGTAGACGAACAAATTGGAATAAAGTCTGTTTTATGACGTCCAATACTAACTTTGGCTGAGGCTATTTCTCCTTAGTAACTGTAATATAAGAAAATTATAGGTGTTATTTTTGTTATCAGTGCGACATTATTGAACTTACCCACAGAAAAAAAGAGATGGAATACAGACGACGGCATCGGAAACTACACAAAATATTTCAAACACATTCAGAACATCAACTTTTCTTGAAACAGAGACATCATTGCGCCTCCTATTTTCTGAAACAGACGAGGTTGAAGAGTTAAAACATGGAATATTTGGGCTTCATTTTGTCTCCAGTGAAAGAAAAGTCGGAGTAAATGAAACGGGTTGGGCAGTGACAAGAGGGAATGTGAAAACGAGGCATGTCGTTTCATGAACTTAAACCGCAATCTGCCGTTTCCGTCTCAGGATGTCTTTAGAGACAAAATCCGCTTCAACAGTCATTATCCCGGCTCTGATGTCCTCCCTAACACATGTAACGTGTCCATCTTGGGCCCGGCGTTGCAAGGTAATGTGTCTTTGTCCCTGTGTCTGTTTTGGCGTGTCAGCCCCAACGGTGTCCTCTAACCCTACGTTGATGATTGTCAGAGCTGTTTGTAAGCGAGCGAGCCTCTGAATGATTAATCTCTCCGCCCGCTTTAGGTTGGAGGGTTTTGTCGAACTGCAGGAGGCTGCTGGCCAGCGTCGGCGCCGCCTGCCACTCCGCCAGCGGACACAGGTATAAGAGTCTCAGCTGTTTACCACTGGAGGAGAGATGGCAAGCTCAAATTGTGTCAGTGGTAGCTGTAGTGGCTCTTAGTGTCAGAAGTGTGTGTATTCATGTTTTTCTGTTTTTCTTCTTCTTTTGATTAGTTCAGAATAAACACATTCATATTCAATATCCAATCTGTCTCAAAAGCCGTGGCAGCTAACACCAAATCCCTGCCACATAGGGAGGCCACCTGACTGGCAACTTCCTGCAGCAGAAGAGCCACTGCAGCCACGATTTGAGCTGCTGGCCTCTTGCTCCTGCCTCCTTCCTACACCCCACTGGTTTTCCTGCACGCGGTAATCTCCATGTTCTCCGTGTCTGCCAGGCCCTCCCACATCCTGCTGAGCTGCGGTGTCCCCACCGAGGTGGCGGCTAACGCTCTGAGGCTGAGCGTGGGCCGCGGGACGACCAAAGAAGACGTGGACGCCGTCGTGGAGGATCTCAGGGAGACCGTGGAGCTCCTGGAGCAAATGAACTGAGACCCTTTTCTTTTGCACTAAAGAGAGTCAAAGATGTGCAGCGACGCACCATCTGTGTGGCTACACCAAACTTGATCCTGTAAGATTGAGATATTTAATATAAATAATAAAGTGGGCGAACTTGGCTCGGCTTCATGGGTGATGTTATGGAAAAATGAATGCACTATTGTGCAATATGAGCCGCTTATAAATCTCCCTTCCCTTAAAGCTGCAGACTGTGTGATATTTAATGTAGATTCCACCATTCCAGACGGGTCACCTGTGTTCATTATTCCAACGCTGTGATGAATTTTCTTAAATAACCCTTAAAAAACCTCATTGTAATCCTGACTTCTCCCGTTACTTAAGTTTCCGTGCTGCCTTGGCTACCCCATCTCCACTGAAGCGTGCTCCAGCATATGGCCACCGCCACACAACGCTAGCGCAGGAGGCCGCGCGCGCTGCACCTCCACCCGTCTTTCATTACTCTTCTATCACCCCCACCCGACTCCATCTCCTCGGCTGGCCAGCTGGCTGCTGTCAGGGTGTCACTTTCCTGGCTCAGGAGGAGGCGAGGAGAGCATGTAGTGTTTTTTTTGTTTGTTTTTTTTTTTTATCATCATGTGATGGTGTCTCACGGTGCTCCGGAAAAATTGCCATATTCTACGTCAAGAAGCTGACCATGGTGCTGCATCGCGCCATCCAGGCGGCTCGAGACGCAGACCTCGCAGCTCTGAGGAGTCTAGCATCTTCCGGTCAGCTCTCACCCGCTATCTGCGATTCCCAAGGTGCCGGCCCGGTTCACCACGCCGCTCGGTGTGGACGCCTGGACTGCCTGCAGCTCCTGGTGAGCGACCTCGGGCTCCCTGCGGACTCACGAGCCTCAAACGGGGCCACGGCAGCGCACGATGCGGCAGCCACTGGTAACATCCGGGAGTTGCAGTGGCTCGTGCAACGAGGAGGCTGCAGGGTTGAGGTATGTCTAGAAAGAATATTTAGGTAGGTATATTTAGAAAGAAAAGACCTGAAGAGGAATTAAGTATGAGCTTTGGGCAGTGGCGCCGAAGTTATGGTGGAAAGGTAATTTCTAGTTCTGTATTTAGCAATTGTGTACAGGATATGATCAATAACTGGAGAACACTGATTAGGTGCCTCTCTGTCATCGCTACCTAGTTAAATGTCCGTGAGTGAAGGCCTGCTACTCCTAAAAAGCTCAGGTAGTGTCCCGTGTTAGTTAAGGTTTACTGTCATGAGTTGGTTGGGCTTCCCCAGACAGGTTAGGCCAAGGCCTGATGTGATGAGGCTGGTGAAGCTCCTGACCCAGAGGCCAGAGGTCACGGTGTGGTTTAATCTTATGTCATGTCATCCAGAGGATGCTGTAAGCCAAGTACGTCGCTGCTCTGTTCATTTGTTTGACTATTCCTGGTTCCGCTTGAACTGATCTGTAAATGTTACATCAAAACTTGCAGCTTTTGTTAATGTCTTTAAAGTTACAAAAAGCTAGCTTTTTAAATTATGTGTTACCCATTGAATGCATTAATTACCATATCAATAGCTGTGTGTTTATAAATGTTAATGTCAGTTAACTTCAAATGTAAATTATGGTCATGTCCTTAATCTTATTCCTTGACACGAAGTGCATTGCAAAATTACTCAGTTTCTTGAAACTTTTTCTCATTTTGTCTCATCAGTAGAAAGGAATCAATATTTTCTATTCAGATTTTCTTTAACAGACCAACACAAAGCATGACTAATACAAAGTGTAACTTCCATTAAATCCAGCTGTTGAATGAAGGCCTCTGAGTTTCGTTAGAGAACAGACAGCATCACGAAGGAACACAACAGAGTATTGAAAAGAGGGAATGTTCTCCACCAATATCATAAAATAACAGTGTACGAATCCCATCCATCGCATGAAGAAATAAAAAGTGCGGGGAAAAAACAAGAACCTGAGTTACTGTAAAACGTGGTAGTGGTGGCAGCAGCATCATGTTGTTGGGACAGTGAAGCTGCTATGAGTTATGAGTTATTTTTAGAGTTTTGTTGGTAAAAAAATCTTTGAAAACAATATTTCAATTTTGTTTTGGTCAGAGACTCAATTCTAATAATTTACATGGAACCTTAACCTGTTGTTAAATTGTATTAGCACTTGTTTGTACGTTTTAATACTTGTATCCTGGAGAGCTGTTTCGTGGCTGCAGATTGCAATCAGTACTGTACATGAACTTTTATTTATTAATTTATTAAAATATTACTAGCTGATTATGTAATATATGTTGTCTTCCTGTGGATCCACTTGCAGCAGCAGCAAGTAGAAATTATTTCCAGATGTCGGGTGCAAAGCCACCTCCTAAACGTTCTTAACGACTGCACAGTTAAGTTTTTATTTGTTTCTTTTCCTCCAGAATTAGAAACTGTATCGACTCAAATTAAGCGCTAATTATATGCTTATTAACAGGAATAGCAGTCTGTGCTGCAGCTCTGGAAAGCGGCACATCCCCCGATCCTTTATGTCTTCTGTGACTCTTTTCCAGGACGGCGACGCGGCGGGAGCCACGGCTCTTCACCTGGCAGCTCGGTTTGGCCGTGTGGAGGTGACTGAGTGGCTCCTGTCGGTTGGAGGAGTGGCCACTGCCCAGACAGACCGTGGAGCGGTACCAGCTCACTACGCTGCAGCCAACGGGGGTCTCGCCTGTCTCCAGCTTCTCCTCCGGGAGGCGCCCAGGTGAGGATTGTGCGTTTCCATCCACGCTGCAGCAGTCTGTGGTCCAGACTTTAACGAGGCGTTCGAAGACCTATGGAAATCCAGGACCCAGATGCAGTCTTGATAATCCTGGGGGGGCGGGATTTTGAATGATTTTCCAAAAAAAAAAAATAAAAAATCCTCATTCCAACTGGGACAAGCGTTTTTCTTTCTACAATTTCCACAACCAAATTTAGGAAAATTTTGAACTTTAATATGATTTATAGTGTTCGTTTGGGTAACACTTTATTTGAAGGGGTGTGCGTAAGACTAACATAACATTGTCATGAACATGAAGGAGTCTTCATGAATATTTATGACTGCTCTCATGAAGTGATGTTTGGTAAATAGTGATACTTTTAATGCAAAATTGACACTTTAAATTGACTTTAATAGCAACTTTTCAGTAAAAGTTGTTTTTTTTTTTTACCAAAAGACAATTAATGACAACTCTCATAAACATTCATGAATATTTCTTCATGTTCATGATCCATGTTTATTACAGAGTCATGCCAGTCTGTAATAAACAGACTGTTTGTTATGGAGGCTGTTCCAGTCCATTAACCTCTCCATCGTACTGTCCAACCGGAGCCGACCTCGACATTTTGTTGTTTCAAAATTTGTGGGGAATCTGTCAACTAAAAACTAGCTAAATGAATGTTTCAAATGTTATAGCAGCTCATGGAAAATATACAAATGTGATTCATACAAATAAGGGATCCTAGCAAAGCTGGAAGTTCAACACAGATTGTTTTTAAAAGATATTTATGCTTAACCTGTTTTTCTTCGAGTGTTAATAAGATATACAAATAGTAATAATGTGACCTTTATTTTAGTGCCAGTATCAGCTAATGTCTTAGTTAAAGCATTTTAATTCCCAGAGTGTTGTTCTTGCATTTTGTAAACGGTGTAAAAATTAAAAATTTTCTCCCATTATTTCTAAATATCCTTATTACCAAACTTGTTTAAGTGCCTTGGAAATGATCTTCTGTCCTTCCACTGGTTTAAAAGTATGAAACTCAGTATTTAGAGCTTAAACCTCCATGGTTTTTCAGAAGGCAGGATGAGAGAGCAGCCCACACTGGGCCGTGGCTCTGTTTCAGTGGATGTGACCTCCCAGTGACCCCAGCGAGTGATAGCCTGTCGTCAGGTCAAACTGATGAAGTGAAAGGGCGAGTTACAGGAGAAAGAGAGAGGCTGCTGTGAGGTGGCAGGTTGGAGGATTACTTTCCCCTTTTTTTTAAACAATTCACTAGAGTCACACCATGACCTCCGTATTGACTCCTTTCTGTAAAACCTTTTGTAGAAATATAAAAGTCCGATTTAAGTCCAGTCATTTGATGTGGATGTATGGCGACTTTAAAAGCATGCTGGTTAATGAAGTTCATTCTCCCACTTTGAATCCCTGTTATTTTCCTTCACCAAACATCACTTTGCTTTGGCTGATGAATTATTGAGCACAGTTGCTGAATAAAGATGAGTCAGAGCCTTACAGTGCATTCATCTTGCTGCAGTAGCCTGATCTCACAATGAAACATGTAAATGCAACCTTAATAGTTGCATTAGTTAACTTTCACAAAAATACATATTGGTTAAACTGTCACCATGTCTTAACAGTATAATATGACACAGATAATCTGTATTATTGCACCGCTCCCGGTCAGAAACAACCAATCAGAGCTAAGAGGAAGGTCTTTGTGCTGTCAATCAACGGGTACACGCTGCTAAATGCACTAATGGTGAAGAAATCACTTAGCATTACAGAAAAAGGTTTCTCTGCTGTCAGGCTAGCCAAGCTAACTGGCCTGAGCATTGATGGCAGACTCCATTGCGGTGAACCAGCTGTAGCGGAGCAGAGAGAAACGTTGATTGACAGCGCTAAGACCCTCCTCCTGGCTTTGATTGGTTGTTTCAGATCACAACAGAACCAGAGGGAGAAGGCAAAGGAGCTTTTCACAGATGATCTGTCTCGTCTTATACTATCACAACATAGTGATAGTTTTAACAAATATGTTAAAAAATGAAAAAAAAAATTAAAGTTACATAGCACAACTTTAATCTGAGAACATTTATTTAGTGGGGGAAAAGTTTATGCAGTGTCATTTACTAACACTGCTTTTAGTAAATGGCCAGTGGCCAAATTGTTCTGCTGTAGATCTTCCATTTGTCAGTGGAACAGAAGGAAGATGCATTTTATTACACGTTCCATGATTGTGGCATACACAGAGAGGAGTTTTTGACCATTTGTCTTTGAACAGTCCCAGGGCTTCAGACTCCTCTCCCATGTTCTGTTACTCCCACTCTCTAGGGTTTAAGCCTGCGGACTGACCTCCACAGCCTGTTTTGACATGGCTGTGAAAACAGAAGATTGTTTTGTGTCTCTTGAGCAGCTTCCATGTAGATTTGGCCAAATCCTCATTTTCGTACAAGTCTCATTGATGACGTTTTGCTTCAAACCATAAACCAAACACCCATTTGTGTTTGTTCCTGAAAACTCAATCTCAGTCTCATATGACCAAAGCACATGAATTCAGTTAAAGCTCAGTGGAGTTTGGCAAACTGAACATGGCTACCTTTTTAATGCTAGGACAGAAAATGTCTTTTTTTTTTTTTTTTTTTTCTGGCAACCCTCCAAGTAGCTGGCATGTAGATAGTGTTTAATGGTTATTAGGTAGACTTGGTGACTCCAACGTGCCACTCTTTGCTGCGGTTCTCTAACTGTGAGATTTTTTTTTCTCTCCCTTGCCTTCCTGCTCTGTGTAGTGGCAACATAAATATGGGTCTTTATCCAGCCTTGTGGCCAGAGAAATGGGCCTCTGTGTCACATCATATTTATACCCCCGGGAAACAGAATTAGAAGTTCCAGTTCCAAGAAACTCTAAACATGTTTTTAAAGTTTTTTATTGAAAATGATTGAGTTTTATGTGACTGCTTTATTAGTGATTTTTTTTTTTTTTTACCTGAGCTTTTCTTACCACTGAATAAATGTAGTGAAAATTAGACTTGGATGTTACTGCTATCACTTTTGTGATTATGTGATTCTCATTCTGCGAAGCACTTTGAATTGCCTTGTTGCTAAAAATGTGCTATATAAATCAAATTAGGTTAACTTGTGTTTAGCTTGAGATCATGATCCTGCAGAATTTATTTGAAGGCTTTTTACACGTTTATCATTTATAAATGATGGTTCCTTTTGCTACCCTCCAGTCCTAACACACTAAAAACCTGCAGTGATGAACAACAGAGTTTACTGAACATAAAAAGGGGAATATTTTAGGAAGGCTCTGATTTCCTGATGTATTAAAAATAGATGCATGGATTTAGAGTTGAGGTGGGCGATGTGCACTAAAAGTTTTCTCACGATATTTTGCAATACTTTTGCGAGTCATTAGATATTTTTCAGGTAAATGTATGACTGTCTCGCAAAGCCTAATGGTGCTCTTGAAAAACATTTCTGTTTGCAATGCGTTTCTTTGGGCACCACTCACATAGAGAAGTGTGAATTGTATCACTAAGCTTCACACGGCAACGGTTTTTTTAAAACTTATTGGTATCTTTTGATGCTTTTATTGAACAAACAGTGGACAGAATAGTACCACTAACCATATTGACAATAATCATTTATTGAAATTTATTGTGACAACAATAAATGAATATTCTTCTCATGACAAGAAATATATCACGATAAATGATGAATGCCTCTAATTTGGAGCACACATTTTGATATCTGTTCTCCCAGGCTGAGTCCCATCAGTCTTTCCATTTGTGAAGCACCTAAACATTATACTTCTGTCTCTTTAATTCACTTTACTTCTACAAAAAGCAACCATTTGGTTGTTGTTGGTTCCTGTTGCTGCAGTAACCGCGCTGTCCGTGTTCTGGCTGCAGGTGTGTGAACCGGCAGACGGCCACAGGGGCCACGCCGCTGTACCTGGCCTGCCAGGAGGGGCACCTGCACGTGGCTCGGTACCTCGTGACAGACCGCGGGGCCGACGTTCACCTGACGGCCTACGACGGCATGACGTGCCTTCACGCCGCCGCTCACATGGGCCACCAGGCTGTGGTGGACTGGCTGGTCAGTGCTGGGGATTTCTCTGACCTTTCTCTGAAGAGGTTGTTGTTGTTGCTGCTGCTGCTGTGGTCTGAGCTGCGTTTTGGGAATTTTCTAATTCAGGTGACCTGCACCGACGTGGGTTTGTCCTGCCAAGACGGGGAAGGAGCAACAGCCATGCACTTTGCCGCCAGCAGGGGGCACCGTTGCATCTTGGAGAAGCTGCTCCACGTGGGTTCTAAAGTCATCAAAGATTTCTGGGGAGGGACCCCTCTTCATGACGCTGCAGAGAACGGGGAGCTGGAAGTTAGACTAAGCTGTTTATTTATTTGTTGGCACAATTTAAAAGGGATGGGGGGAATAAAGCAGTTTTATATGTATTGTTATTTTCTTCTCTGCTGATGTTGTCTCGTTTGATTTCTCAGATCTGTAAAATCCTGTTGGCCAACGGAGCGAACTCCACTGAGGAGGATATTGATGGCTTCACAGCAGCAGACTTAGCAGAGTACAACAGGCACTCTGAATGTGCCAGGTACCTTCGTGCCATAGAGAAGAACGTAAGCTTTCTGGCTCAGCTGCGGATTTTGCCGCAGCTTCATTTCCTTTGCCTAATTTATGTTTTTAAACATAAACAGAGGTGGGTAGAGTCGCCAAACAATGCATCATGATATTCTGCTCGAGTAAACATATTTTTACTCAAGTAAAAGTACAAAGTAGTACACGAAAAAATAAATACTTGTCATGATAAGTGAATTGTCCCAGAACTTATTGCGATAAACAATTATATTGTTGTTCTGAGACCATTTTCAAGTAATATAATAGTAATAATGTCACAATGATGCAAGAATGTATCCTCAAGGATCAACAACCTTTGCATTCTAATTGGAAGACGTTTTAAATGTCCAAATCAAATAGAGAAAACAACAGAAACAACAAATGAAATAAAATATAAAGTTTCTGTAAACAAAATTATCTTTCAAAAAAAAAGGGCTAGTTGAGACCAAAACACCAGACTGACGACTTTTATCACTCAGTTTTTTGGTGAAAAACAATAAATCAAGCAAATGAAAACGATTGAATTTCTTTTCATTTATCTAGGGATTAACTATTGTTTATTGTGACAGGCCTACTCTCATGTATGTTTGGTTAAAACAAGCTTGTTCTTCATTCAGTAAAGTCACTCGCTGTTGGTAAAGTAGCCAGAAATTTTACCCAGTTAAGAGTAATACAGCTGAAAATGAGCCTATTTGGTTGATCTGGCATGTATATTAATCTATATTAATATATAATGATGTCTACTGCCTTTTTATATTTTACATAAATTACGGTACTGTGTATAGAAGCAACACAACAGATTTTTTTTTATTTTTTTTTAGCAAGTTTGAGCAAGTTGATCTTTTTTTAATCCAGTGGGCGCATCATGTTGGTCCTACGTCTGTCTGCTGGTCAGCCCATCGGTTTATGCACAGGTATGTCATGGGCTGGTCTGAAACAAACACCTGATCTGTAGAGATTTATGCTCACAGTCATCTCTCAGGCTTACAGAGAACGGCCTGAAAAAGAGAGACGATAACCAGTGATTATTATTATTATCCATAATCCATTCTCTGAGTTTTGTTGCTGACCATGTCCAACTCTTTCTGACTGCAGTGCACCCATCTTCTGATAGCTTCTTCCACCAGGCTAATGCATTGTGAAGGTCACTGTACTGCAGTGACCTTCACTGTGACCAAATCTCAATGTTAATAGAGCATCTTTTCACCTGACTGAGCTGGAGACGTTTTACAACTTTCCAAACTGGATATTACACTGATTACCTAATTCTGCGATCCAGTTACTTGTGGAATTTGAACTGGGAGCTGGTTTTGACATCAGCCCCGAGGTGTTCTGGTTAAGAAGACATGGTTTCCACATGGTGACATCCTTAAACATTGTTAGCAGTAGCTTTTACGAACATTATTTTAAGTTTTATTTTCCATAAGCAAACACTACCTTTAATGTGTTCAGTTGAGAGCTACAGGCGGCGTCTGTAACATTGATTTTAGATGCTCTCTTACATGTGTGTCTTGTGAAACCAACATGTTTCCTCCACAGTTTTCTACTGTTGATGGGAGGAGCGGCCATATTGAAAAGCTGCCTTACAAGTCCTAACTGGAGATGGTCAGTTGCTTGCAGTTTCCCAGTGGGAAATCTGACTTTGGAGGGCGTTTCAGTCGATTTAAAAAAATTTTTTGTTAAATTTTCCAGCTCCGAGTACAACTGGAGTGCAGGATTATCATCAGAAAAAAGTGAACTGAAAAAAAAACAACAAAACCTTGTATTTATAAGTGTAAAAAATCTTTTGCCCTTAGCTCCCCCGCCCACCGTCCAACAAAAACAGCTGGCAGTAGCTGAAATGCTAGGCTAACTGCAAGGCTAGGCTAACTTCCCGTCCTTCACGTGAGTCCTGTTTGGCTTCGTCGTGAAACAAATCAGCGCTCTGAACGGGGAATGGTGGCGGAGGGAGGCCGGTCAACAGCAAACATCTGGAAAGTCTTGAAGCCTCCGTGAATCATTTTCTTAATTTGTAACATGCATTTGATTCGGGCCGGGCCTGTCACTCTGCTGAACTGCTCCCCTCCACTCTGCTTGATTGCGCTGCTCTCGGTTTAAGAGCTCTAAGAGAATGAAGGATGAAGGCTTTTGTGTTTAATAAGGCATTACAGGCCACAATGGCGTGTGATCAGGAGGAGATCCATTCCTCTCCGTTTGCCTCAGAGGCCTTTATGGGATTAGCTCTGGTGTGCGGGAAGCACAACGCTTGTTAATGAGATGAATATTTTAGTGGTAACAGCTTGACGTGAGATTCGTGTTTCTTTCTAAATGCTGATGATGAATTACAACCGATTATGACATCAAGGTTGCAGCTCGTTGGATTGATTTTGAACAGTATCCTTCATCCCCACAGCGGTACGCTTGCAAAAGTATTCACATTTCAGGAGCTTTTTCTCATTTCCTCATGTTCCAAGTTCAGACGTCAAAGTAATTTGTTGCGATTTTGTCCGTTTGATGAATGCAAAGAAGAACCAATTGTATACTTTTGCCTGTCCCATCTCAAAAAAAGAAGAAAAAAAAAGTCCATAGAGCATGATGCTGCAGTCAGTTGGGTTTGTGTGCTCAGCGGGTCAAAAAGTTCAGTTTTAGTTTCAATGGACAAGAGCGACTTAATTCTCTCCACGCATCAACGTAAGTTAAATTTACAGATTGACGGTGTCTTTTTAAAAAACCTGCTTAAACAAAGTTTCTCATTCTAATGTTATAAATGTAAACAAAAAAACATCAAACAAACTATTTAGCAAGGCACACAGTAAGCACAGGTGCACTCCAAAGAAATCCATAAATAGGTCAGCTGAGAAGGTCAGCACTCCTCCGTGAAGAGGATTATGATGATGATGATGATGGTGATGATGATGGTGAATCGGCGAGGCTTGGCTCCAATTCACAAACAATTCCCCCATATAAACAATGGGGAGCTAATTAGCACAGGGGCCGCTGTGGCGTCAGAGGCGGTCGGAGCCTCCGCTACCTGAGGACCTATCGGTTACCACTCTCCTGCGGCTCAGGTGGAGGGCCCAGGGGCCGAGCCTGATACGGGATCTGCCGGCTTATGTTTCAGTGTTTTCACCGCTCTGATGCCTGGAACCAGCAACTTAATCCTTCAGAGTACCAAGGAGAGCAGGATGCCATCGGCTTCAAACACTCGTCTAGTCCTCTGTGTCATGTGTTCTTCTTTTCTTTCTTTCTTTTTTTTTTTATTCCAGTGACTTGGAAGTGTTATGATTGTCACCTCTGGGGACTGTGTTGTCAGTAGACAGTAGGGTGTATCGTGTTTCTTGGCTGTGTGTTGGTTTGAAGTGGATACAAAAGCTGGATGTTAACAAAGAGGTCATCTTGACTGCGGACCTTTAAGTAATAGTAGGTGGGTTTAACTCCTTGTGATATGAAGGAAGCCGACTCTGTAATGCTTTAGGAGGTGGCAGATCTCATTTTGGTGCAAAACCACGAAATCACACCAAGCATTTTTGGTCTATTTTCTTATTCAAATATCTTAGTAAACTTGAAAAAAAAAAACTAAACTTATAAGTAACTATTCAGCTTGTTTTAAGTTAATAATTTTGTAATCTTCATGGAAAAAGTACTAGTTCCCTTGGCAGATTATTTTAATTATATCATTTCCCATGTTATGAGTGAAATAATTGGCCAGTGCAACAAGCACTTTTTCATCAATAATAAGGCATTATTGACTTAAAACAAGATCCCATTTTTTACTGAAAAGTTACTCTGTTTGTTTTGTCTTATTCCAAGCGTACTATATCCATCAGAAACCAGCCCAAAACTACTTGGTACGATTTTGTGTTTTTGCAGTGCACCTCTAAATCTGGAGACAGAAACAACAGAGAGTTGTCTGTTTAGGTTCATGATAGAATCTGCTCTGGGTCCTGAGTTTGCATCTCATCAACGGCTCCAATCAGATAAACACTAGCAGTGTAAGCTTCTCTTCACACTCATTTGAAAAAATATGGGATGCAATTTTAGTCGGCCCACTTACTCCAATACCTCTAAATAAAATCTAAGGATGTTTTCATACCTGATAGTTTGGTAGATTTGGTTTGACTAGGGACCAGAATTACAACATTTGCTACATTTCCAGCTGGCGAGGTTTGCTTTCACACTACACTGTCAAACGCCCCATACTATTTGAAAAGCATTTTTACCTCCTCGCCTGTGGTGGTGCTTGGCTACATCAAGAACTATTGAACGAATCGAAGGAAAACCTCAGAAAAGACCAACAACTTCCTTCTTCACAATTAGCAACACTTCCCAGTAATGCTAGACTTGCAAATTTATTTTGGTTCTGTTGACCCAGAATGCATTGCAATGTAATCCACTTCCTGCTTTTGGAGCGGTGTCACTTCCATCCTTATATGCATTCAAACTGTCAGAGTTTACTTCTACTGAACCGAATCCGAGGCCTTTATGTGGACCAGAGTTCACTATTTTTGGTCTGTTTAGAGCTCCATTGTGCATTCACACCTCCTCAAACAAACTAGACTTTTTTGACTGTGGACTAAATAGGGCTGGTGTGAATGCAAGCTCAAACCTACCAAGACATGACCTTTTACCCCAAGTGATGGGCCATGAAGGAGAACATTAATCAAAGAAGCGGTCAACAGGGCCGTTGTCAATCTGAAGGAGCTACAGAAATCCAAAGCTCAGGTGGAAGAGTCTCTTAACTATCGGTAACAGCAAATGGTCTTCATGGAAAAGTGGCAATAAATAAGTAATTGCTGATGGAAAGCCAACAGAAGTACTGTTTTCAGTTTGCCACATAGTATTGTGGGTGGTGGAGCAAACATGGGGAAGAAGGTGATTTAGTCAAATGAGAAGGAAAGAAGTTTTTTACCCTCCCTTCAAAAAGCAAACGTGCATTCAAAACACACAAACTCAGCAAAGTACATTGAAATCTGTGGCTGTAACAAACACTTGTATTTTTTAATTTCATTTAATTCCATTCAGAAATATTTCCATTCATAGAATTACATGAAGAAATCAGAACCAAAAAAAAGAGAACTGGAAAAGAGTCAGGCTGACATTTCTGTACGAAAAAGACTTTGTGACCACAACATTCACATGATTCATTCAAGATTCACCGAGATCGTAATCCGACAGAACGCTCATTGTTTGCTCTGAAGTCTCCAATCAGTTTCACTTGGATCAGTTTTTCCATCACGTTTGCTCAACGTTTAGCCAAATACGACCACGCTTTACTTTGCTTTATAGCGTGAAAGAAGAAAAGCAAAGTTTCTTTTTCCACTGTGATGTTTAACCTTTTGGGACAAATTCTCCAGGTTCTCATCAGGTCTTTGAATTCTGTGTAAAGACAACCACACACAACATGCTACACCTTGTAGTTTACAAAATCCCCAACTCTAAAAGCTCTTACTGCTCCCATCTGGGGGTCAATAGCAGCCAGGTGCTGCTAATCAAATGCACTTCATCATATCACCACCAATCATAAACACATGTATGGAATCAGAGGTTTTGCCAGAATGCAGCACTGCAACATTCAGCTGTGGGTTAACGCAAGATGGAAAGACAACAATAATAAAAATAAAAAAAAACTGGTGCAAAAGACCATTTTCATACTATCTGGAATCAGTCGCTCTACAGAGACAAGAATCTCCTCTCAGACCTTACTTGGCCCTGGTTAGCATGTTGTTACAATCGTAAAAAGGGTCATTGAGTGTGATTTGTTTGGTGCGGTTGTCAGGAGAAAGGCTTTCATTCTCGAAGTAGAACATGGAAGTGTCGCATTTTATCTTCAGAAACCGCAAGACCGACACCACAGGACCAAAGTGAAAATGTTTGGTCAGATTCGACAGCAACACGTTTGGAGAAAACCAAACTAGATGTTAATGCGAACACCCCATACCAACTGGAAAGCATTTGGGCCGATGATTTGAGCTTTGCAGCCAAAGACGCTGGACAATCATTCAGTCACTAATTGAATCGTAAAAGGTTCGATTAAAATGCGAGGCCATCTGCGTGACAGCTGAAGCCTGGCGCAAACCTTTTCATGAAATGGAACAAAGATCCAAAATGCAGCTTCAAAACTGCAACGGAAGCTCAGACAATGGGTTGCGATGGGCCATTGCAGCACATGACTACAACAAATTATAGAGCCCTCACAGGATGATGAAGCCGCCATCACTTTTCTTTGTGCGGATATTGTTTCCAGGGTGATACATGGTGTTAGGGTTCCACCACATATTGAGCTTTGCATGTTGGCCAAACACATTATTTTTGGACCTATTTCACCAGAGATTCTCCTCTCCACCAGCCTCCTCGACAGCAGTCAGTCTGTGGGGTATAAATGGTTGGCCACCACCATTTTGGTAGCTGGCTTCTATCATACTACCACTGGAACATCTTGCTGCTTTCTTCCAACAACGGCTTTCTTTCTTTATACCAAATTTGTGAATTTTTTTGAATAGTTCAATCATCCACTGTTTGAACTATGTAAGAGATTCTTTCACCCAAGCTGTTTTTTTTTAAATCAATGACACCTTGATAAAAACCTCTGAAGGGAGTAGTATGCACTGGATTTTTTTTTCTTTTAAGGGTATCAGAGTTACGGGGCTGAATAGAAATAAATTATTTTTCTTTGTGAAGGATGACTGCTTGGTGCGAAATCTCGATAAAGAGTGCTAAGGTTTGTAGTTTTAACTTGACTCAATGTCAATGATGTTCAAGTTGCTGTGAAAAAATATAAATTGTCCCAACATGCTATTGCCAGCAATACTAGGAACGCTGAAATAAGGTCAGATGGATTAGCATTACACGCTTTAGTGTGGAGTATTTGTGTTGTTTGTGCTGTTGGAAAAACATCACCTGAGTGCGCGAGGATAAAATGTCTTATTTTCCAGTTGCTCTTCCGCTGATACTTCCCGTCGTGCTACAACACGGCCATTTGTCTGTCCATGCATTAGTGACATTACCAGCCACCCAATCCCGCCGCTTAATTATTAACGCCATTCACCGGTTTATTGTTTAGTGCCTGACGGCTTTTGGCCACCGGTCGAGATGCTGGAGAGGGTTTTAAACAAGTGGTCCGAGGTCATGAGGCAGTGTCACGTCGGCAGCGCGGGAGTGAACCCCTCGGACGTCCGGGCCGCCTGAGTTTGTGCCTGACGGGCTGTCGGCCGGTGTGGAGAGCGGCGTCAGGTCGGTGAATTCCCCACAGATCGCTGTGAGTTTGATTTTTTATTTATTTTTTGTCTTATTTTCCCTCGTTCTCTCCGAGGGGTAGGAAGTGACTAGCCAGGCTGAGTAATTATTTTTCTGAAATGAAAGGAAAGATTTGTACACTCTGTCCACGAGGCCCGAATTGGCAGATGTCTTGGCAGCGCTTTGCCTACTTTCTGATCAGTTATTGCCTGTTACGGTTAGGCATGACTAATACAACAGGCTCATTGCTGTACTTTATTTTGTGATTGTTGACTTTTGCGTGGACCTTC